>NC_092224.1:39774893-39887393 GCF_036320965.1 Panulirus ornatus
GTGTCCTCAGTGGCACCAGTGATTGCTACCAAAAAGTTGGACGAACAGACATTAGACTGTATATGAGAAGGAAATGATGTAGGCTCTAATCCCTTCTTTGTATACGCCATTCGCAGACTACTCTAATGCAATAAAAGCTGAGAAGTATAATGTTTCTTTGGGATATATACAACATAGCCATTTTAATTACGCCAGACGAGGCAAATGAGAGAAATTTTATTATGAAAATCATATAACGATGCAATATCGTAATACATAATGCATATACATTTGCCATTCTTGTCTTATATCCATGCCGTGCATATGACATAACAGCTAAGATCCCAGAAAAATTATGGAAAATCAATGGAATCAAAGACTTTCAGGTTAATTATAAAATTATATAAGAAAACTAGCCAGCTGCTCTTGTTAGAAAATTGTCATGAGAGCAATACAGGGTCTAGTATGTAATATAGAAGCAAAGGACAAAACTAAACCATATACATATACCAGGGTATAGTCTAGCAGCAAACGAACAGAACTGGACAGGATATGAATAGTTTATATCGCCATAACTTTAACATAAACGAAGGTAGTCTGGAAAATATAGAAAACCTGAAATAATATTTATAAAGAGCCCATGAGAAACATATGAGTGAGGACAACGTGTCTTGCGGCAAAGAACTACGTTGTTATCATACAAGGTAGCAATAACATGGATGCCTGTGCATCTCTCCATCCAGGTGATCGAAATGAGTGAGTCAGAAACAGCGTCGATGATAGGCTTTCACCGTGCTCGGTACACCGGTTATGACTAATGAACACAAAACTACGTCTCCCATGTCTTTCTTCCCAGAAAATGACACTATTTTCTCAGACATGTGGCCTAAAGGTGCCTCGTTGGGCTAGTGGAAGTAATGAACCAACCGCACACTTCCTATATTTTCTTAAGGAAAACTGAGCGCCTTACCCTTACAAGAAACTAATAATATGTCAGACCTGAGAACACGCTGGCATCATCACTGGATCTTTCTACCTCATTCTTGCAGATTTGTCTCCGTCAAATGCTGGATCACTTGGAAGGGTAGAAAACAGGAAGTATAACCAGCTGGTCCTACCAACTGTAATATGACAAATACATGAACTTTTATTACATTAAAAATCAAACACATCCCCAGTGACGTATGAATGATGAAATTCCTTCATATAAGATACAGTCAATCTGTTGAATTTTGTATTATAGAAGAGTTTTTACGCGTGGATTATCACAACGCTTCTCTACAAACGTAGAATATAAAGTTGAATCTCATATATATATATATATATATATATATATATATATATATATATATATATATATATATATATATATATATATATATATATATATTTATTTTCTTTTATTATTTATCTTGCTTTGTCGCTGTCTCCCGCGTTTGCGAGGTAGCGCAAGGAAACAGACGAAAGAAATGGCCCAACCCACCCCCATACACATGTATATACACACACGTCCACACACGCAAATAAACATACCTATACATCTCAATGTACACATATGTATACACACAGAGACACATACATATATACCCATGCACACAATTCACACTCTGCCTTTATTCATTCCCATCGCCACCTCGCCACACATGGAATACCATCCCCCTCCCCCCTCATGTGTGCGGGGTAGCGCTAGGAAAAGACAACAAAGGCCTCATTCGTTCACACTCAGTCTCTAGCTGTCATGCAATAATGCCCGAAACCACAGCTCCCTTTCCACATCCAGGCCCCACATAGCTTTCCATGGTTTACCCCAGACGCTTCACATGCCCTGATTCAATCCACTGACAGCACGTCAACCCCGGTATACCACATCGATCCAATTCACTCTATTCCTTGCCCGCCTTTCACCCTCTTGCATGTTCAGGCCCCGATCACTAAAAATCTTTTTCACTCCATCTTTCCACCTCCAGTTTGGTCTCCCACTTCTCCTCGTTCCCTCCACCTCCGACACAAATATCCTCTTGGTCAATCTTTCCTCACTCATTCTCTCCATGTGCCCAAACCATTTCAAAACACCCTCTTCTGCTCTCTCAACCACGCTCTTTTTATTTCCACACATCTCTCTTACCCTTACATTACTTACTCGATCAAACCACCTCACACCACACATTGTCCTCAAACATCTCATTTCCAGCACATCCATCCTCGTGCGCACAACTCTATCCATAGCCCATGCCTCGCAACCATACAACATTGTTAGAACCACTATTCCTTCAAACATACCCCTCCCCCACTTCCGCTTCCATGGTTCCATCCGCTGCCAGATCCACTCCCAGATATCTAAAACACTTTACTTCCTCCAGTTTTTCTCCATTCAAACTTACCTCCCAATTGACTTGACCCTCAACCCTACTGTACCTAATAACCTTGCTCTTATTCACATTTACTCTTAACTTTCTTCTTTCACGCACTTTACCAAACTCAGTCACCAGCTTCTGCAGTTTCTCACATGAATCAGCCACCAGCGCTGTATCATCAGCGAACAACAACTGATTCACTTCCCAAACTATCTCATCCCCAACAGACTTCATACTTGCCCCTCTTTCCAAAACTCTTGCATTCACCTCCCTAACAACCCCATCCATAAACAAATTAAACAACCATGGAGACATCACACACCCCTGCCGTAAACCTACATTCACTGAGAACCAATCACTTTCCTCTCTTCCTACACGTACACATGCCTTACATCCTCGATAAAAACTTTTCACTGCTTCTAACAACTTGCCTCCCACACCATATATTCTTAAAACCTTCCACAGAGCATCTCTATCAACTCTATCATATGCTTTCTCCAGATCCATAAATGCTACATACAAATTCATATATGTTATATATATATATATATATATATATATATATATATATATATATATATATATATATATATATATATATATATATATATGTATATGTATGTATATATATCTTGGTAAATACGGTAAGGATTTGGCAGATACGCACTTTCTGTTTCGACGTAGATAATGTAGGGCGGAACCTTCCGGTAATGTATGAGACAAGACATTTCCTCGTGTATACACAAGCCACGGCTGCCGTATATCAAGCGACAAATAACAGAACTATCGACGAGACATCAGACCATGTAGATATATTCGGTGTAGCAGAAAAATCCAACCATTCATAACCTAGACGAGAATCTGTCAGGCACACGAGAACGCAAAAGAAACTGGTGAGATGGCCTCTACGAGTGTAAATATGTTTCCTCTTACTGTACAATAGAGTTGGACTGTTATGATATCTTCCTCCTTCTAACAGAGAAGCTGTGGAATTCTCTTCCTTCTTTAGTCTTCCCATCTTACTATATAGCATTTGTAACTATGAAAATAAGGTCTGCAAACAACAGCATAACTCTGGTGAATTTCTTCATCACTTTTCTCTTACTCTTTTCATGTACAGCCGCGATGGTGGCCACGTCGGTAGGTATGCGAGAAAAAGACAATGAAAATCCAACCCCTTTCCTAGAAGAGATCTTATATATCTCCCGTCTTGTTCCTACTCCAGTCCTCATCATCATTAAAAAGTTTATCAGATTAAAGAGCAGAAAGCGGATTCACCACGGCTGCAGCCTCCTGAACATCGTATAGCTTTCCAGAGTTGAGTGATATTCCAGGAGACGTGGAAGAAGAACCCCATAATAACAGTAATAAAGAATTCACAGGACCAGGACGGAAAAAAATTATTAAATATGCACGCAAGAGGAGAGAGCAAGGCTGAGTGCGTCATTTACTGCCAACAAGCGCCATCTCTGGGCCACCCTGCCACCAACATGTCTTTCATCTTCCCCAGCCTCCACATCCCTGCTGTCTGCCCGACCAGTGAATGTCGTACCGCATCCTGTCCTCCCCTGTCTCGCGCTCTGTCTCGCCTCCAGATGTACGACACAGGGATCGGGGAGGAGAATATCGCCTGGTATACATCACAGAGATGGGTACAATACAGAGCGGATTGCATAATGTACGATGCTGGACATACGTACCTGCGAGAAGGATGTATTGTGGGGCAATACACAAGGCGGGTTGAAGAACACCATCGGGTACGGTGTGGCTATAAGGTGAGGGCAGACTCAACGTAGGCGTGGCTCACCGGAGGATGCACTGCTAATCACAAGTATAATAACTATCAAGAGTTCTCGTTGTGGTTTTGGTCAGGATCACACTTGCTACATGAGGGACATCAGCATGAACCAAAATCTCACCAAATCGATATATATATATATATATATATATATATATATATATATATATATATATATATATATATATATATATATATATATATATATATATATATATATATATATATATATATATATATATATATATATATATATATATATATATATATATATATATATATATATATATATATATATATATATATATATATATATATATATATATATATATATATATATATATATATATATATATTCCTATGAGTCCACGGGGAAAATGAAATACGAAAAGTTCCCAAGTACACTTTCGTGTAATAATCACATCATCAGGGGAGACACAAGAGAGAAATGTAACAGTCAGTTGATATACATCGAAAAGACGAAGCTAGGACGCCATTTGGTAAACAATCATTTTCCCCTTGGACTCATAGGAATATCTTGATATATATATATATATATATATATATATATATATATATATATATATATATATATATATATATATATATATATATATATATATATATATATATATCATCCCTGGGGATAGGGAAGAAAGAATACTTCCCACGTCTTCCTTGCGTGTCGTAGAAGGCGACTAAAAGGGGAGGGAGCGGGGGGCTGGAAATCCTCCCGTATCATTTTTTTTTTAATTTTCCAAAAAAAAGGAACAGAGAAGGGGGCCAGGAGAGGATATTCCCTCAAAGGCCCAGTCCTCTGTTCTTAACGCTACCTCGTTAACGCGGGAAATGGCGAATAGTTTGAAAGAAAGATATATATATATATATATATATATATATATATATATATATATATATATATATATATATATATATATAGGGTGGGGGAGGGGGCGAACATTCTGGGGGCCTTGAAAAATGTGTGGAAGTCGAGAACATTATCTCGGAAAGCAAAAATGGGTATGTTTGAAGGAATAGTGGTTCCAACAATGTTGTATGGTTGCGAGGCGTTGGCTATGGATAGAGTTGTGCGCAGGAGGATGGATGTGCTGGAAATGAAATGTTTGAGGACAATGTGTGGTGTGAGGTGGTTTGATCGAGTGAGTAACGTAAGGGTAAGAGAGATGTGTGGAAATAAAAAGAGCGTGGTTGAGAGAGCAGAAAAGGGTGTTTTGAAGTGGTTTGGGCACATGGAGAGAATGAGTGAGGAAAGATGTGACCAAGAGGATATATGTGTCGGAGGTGGAGGGAACGAGGAGAAGAGGGAGACCAAATTGGAGGTGGAAAGATGGAGTGAAAAAGATTTTGTGTGATCGGGGCCTGAACATGCAGGAGGGTGAAAGGAGGGCAAGGAATAGAGTGAATTGGAGCGATGTGGTATACCGGGGTTGACGTGCTGTCAGTGGATTGAATCAAGGCATGTGAAGCGTCTGGGGTAAACCATGGAAAGCTGTGTAGGTATGTATATTTGCGTGTGTAGACGTGTGTATGTGCGTGTGTATGGGGGGGGGGGGGGTGGGGCCGTTTCTTTGTCTGTTTCCTTGCGCTACCTCGCAAACGCGGGAGACAGCGACAAAGTATAATAATAATAAAAAAATATATATATATATATATATATATATATATATATATATATATATATATATATATATATATATATATATATATATATAACATACAAACCTCCAACAGCCATGATCGAACCCGGGACCCCTGTGCAAGAGGCAGGCATGCTAACCGATAGGCTATGGGACTGTATAATAGGAAACAACTATTCGAAATACTAAGTACTCGAATACCCTTAGTCTCACAATGGTGAGCAACGGGGTCTATACCGGCTATTTCCGAACAGACGCACATAGCCAGCTGATAGCGTTTTACCGAACCTAACTGTACAACGCGGAGGTATATGAATACGAATAAAGTGCATATGAACGCGCACCTTCATAGAATATACAAACCTCCAACAGCCAGGATCGAACACGGGACCCCTGTGCAAGAGGCAGGCATGCTAACCGCTAGGCTATGGGAATGTATAATAGGAAACAACTATTCGAAATACTAAGTACTCGAATACCCTTCGTCTCACAATGGTGAGCAACGGGGCCTATACCGGTTATTTCCGAACAGACGCACATAGCCAGCTGATAGCGTTTTACCGAACCTAACTGTACAACGCGGAGGTATATGAATACGAATAAAGTGCATATGAATTCGTATTCATATACATATATCTTATGGATCTGGAGAAGCCATATGATAGAGTTGATAGAGATGCTCTGTGGAAGGTATTAAGAATATATAGTGTGGGAGGCAAGTTGTTAGAAGCAGTGAAAAGTTTTTATCGAGGATGTAAGGCATGTGTACGTGTAGGAAGAGAGGAAAGTGATTGGTTCTCAGTGAATGTAGGTTTGAGGCAGGGGTGTGCGATGTCTCCATGGTTGTTTAATTTGTTTATGGATGGGGTTGTTAGGGAGGTGAATGCAAGAGTTTTGGAAAGAGGGGCAAGTATGAAGTCTGTTGGGGATGAGAGAGCTTGGGAAGTGAGTCAGTTGTTCGCTGATGATACAGCGCTGGTGGCTGATTCATCTGAGAAACTGCAGAAGCTGGTGACTGAGTTTGGTACAGTTTGTGAAAGAAGAAAGTTAAGAGTAAATGTGAATAAGAGCAAGGTTATTATGTACAGTAGGGTTGAGGGTCAAGTCAATTGGGAGGTAAGTTTGAATGGAGAAAAACTGGAGGAAGTGAAGTGTTTTAGATATCTGGGAGTGGATCTGGCAGCGGATGGAACCATGGAAGCGGAAGTGAATCATAGGGTGGGGGAGGGGGCGAAAATCCTGGGAGCCTTGAAGAATGTGTGGAAGTCGAGATTATTATCTCGGAAAGCTAAAATGGGTATGTTTGAAGGAATAGTGGTTCCAACAATATTGTATGGTTGCGAGGCGTGGGCTATGGATAGAGTTGTGCGCAGGAGGGTGGATGTGCTGGAAATGAGATGTTTGGGGACAATGTGTGGTGTGAGGTGGTTTGATCGAGTAAGTAATATAAGGGTAAGAGAGATGTGTGGAAATAAAATGAGCGTGGTTGAGAGAGCAGAAGAGGGTGTTTTGAAATGGTTTGGGCACATGGAGAGAATGAGTGAGGAAAGATTGACCAAGAGGATATATGTGTCGGAGGTGGAGGGAACGAGAAGTGGGAGACCAAATTGGAGGTGGAAAGATGGAGTGAAAAGATTTTTAGTGATCGGAGCCTGAACATGCAGGAGGGTGATAGACGGGCAAGGAATAAAGTGAATTGGATCGATGTGGTATACTAGGGTTGACGTGCTGTCAGTGGATTGAATCAAGGCATGTGAAGCGTCTGGGGTAAACCATGGAAAGTTGTGTGGGGCCTGGATGTGGAAAGGGAGCTGTGGTTTCGGGCATTATTGCATGACAGCTAGAGACTGAGTGTGAACGAATGGGGCCTTTGTTGTCTTTTCCTAGTGCTACCTTGCACACATGAGGGGGGAGGGGGATGGTATTCCATGTGTGGCGAGGTGGCGATGGAAATGAATAAAGGCAGACAATGTGAATTGTGTGCATGGGTATATATGTATGTGTCTGTGTGTATATATATATGTGTACATTGAGAAGTATAGGTATGTATATTTGCGTGTGGACGTGTATGTATATACATTGTGTATGGGGGTGGGTTGGGCCATTTCTTTCGTCTGTTTCCTTGCGCTACCTCGTAAACGCGGGAGACAGCGACAAAGCAAAATAAAGCAAATAAATAGATAGATATTTATATATATATATGTATATATATATATATATATTTATATATATATATATATGTATATATGTATATATATATATATATATATATATATATATATATATATATATATATATATATATATATACATATATATATATATATATATATATATATATATATATATAGAGAGAGAGAGAGAGAGAGAGAGAGAGAGAGAGAGAGAGAGAGAGAGAGAGAGAGAGAGAGAGAGAGAGAGAGAATAAAGAGGAGACTACAATGAGTTATTCTTATTCATGTGAATATATACGTAGCTTCACTTTCTTCCTGTTCATCAAACACAGTTAACAAATTTGCAATTAACCTCTCTATATCAACAGTTTCATGTGAAGATTACTTTTTCATCTTCAGTTATGAACACGCAGTTGAACACGCAGTTTGTAAATGAAAAATATTTTCAAACAATGAGAAAGCAGGAATGTAAGTGTAAAATTCGGCCATTAAAGCGGATAAGGATGACAGTGTCTGTGTCCGTACCTCAGCACCTCCTACGATGATTATGTCGAAGCCACAGCCATGCTTGTTTACAGAGCCAATGGACCTTAGCCTAGCCGGCAACATGTACTGGTCACTCCCAAAGATCTATTGCAGAGGAAATGTTGAGGGGCTGTCGGTGCTGGGTGAAGGTCAGGCAACTGGCTAATAAGTGTGGTGTGGTGTGTGTGTGACGGAGTGGAAGTGCGCCAGGAAAGTGGGTTATTAGCTGGGCGAAGCGTGTGCCACCGTTGGTTGAGGAGTAGGTGGTGGTGGTGGTGGTGGTGGCCGCCCTTGGAAGTTGGTGAAATGGACTGTAATTTCTCGGGAGAATATGATGTCAAGTGATATGTGTGGGGAGGGGAGGGGAGAGTGTTCAGCATTTGGTTTATCTGGAGCTGTTGGATGACCTGGGTGGTGGAGTGATCACTTCACTTCACTTGTGGTCGGTGGTTTTCTTTGACGCTGGACACCATTGAGGGCGAGCAATATTTTGTGGGAGTGCGTACATCTATCACGCCGTGACGTGGGCTCGTGAGGTACGGAATGACGAGAGCGTGTGGGATATCATTGCGATGTGGCTCCAAAATTGATGCCCTTTTTGCATAGAGGGTCGCATATTGGATGAAAGCTTATTCAGCGTGTAGGTTAGAGATGATAGTGGATCTGACACGGTCTGTAATTAAACGACGTATCTATTTTGGTTTGTTTAAGATATATGGTGATATGCTGACTTCCTTTCAGGGCCTAGCTAGGTTAGAGCTGGCATGAATTATTGTTCTGTGTTTTATGGACGATTGTTTAGCGGCAGTGTCCATTGTTCTATATCTTTCCCACGGCACCGGCAGGCAGAAAGCACAACAACCACTAAACAACCGACCTCCCAGCTCAGCCTGAAACACGCCACCACACGTGCACTCCCGTGAAGTACACTAGTAACAAAGACTGCTCCGTCTCCGCTGAGGACATCACCCATCCCTTGAGTCTCACAAACACCGATTCAGCATATTCTGATACCCCTCATGAACACGATGCAACTACCACAATCATGATGCTCTTTAAATACACTCCACTGTACCCATATAGACTCACACACAACAACACTACACTTCAAGACCTCTGGTCCAGCAATGAGTGAGCCTCATACAGACAGAAGCGACTCTGGGACAGGAAGTAAGTTTACACACACACACACACACACACACACACACACACACACACACACACACACTCACACAAGGAAAAGAGAGAGAGAGAGAGAGAGAGAGAGAGAGAGAGAGAGAGAGAGAGAGAGAGAGAGAGAGAGAGAGAGAGAGAGAGAGAGAGAGAGAGAGAGAGATACATAAGTATAAATATGTAAGTAGGAGAGATGGCAAGAGAGCGTAATTGGATTATGTGTTAATTGATAGGCGCGTGAAAGAGACTTCTGGATGTTAATGTGCTGAGAGGTGCAACTGGAGGGATGTCTGATCATTATCTTGTGAAGGCAAAGGTAAAGATTTGTAGAAGTTTTTAAGAAAAGAAGAGAGAATGTTGGGGTGAAGAGAGTAGTGAGAGTAAGTGAGCTTGTAAAGGAGACTTGTGTGAGGAAGTACCATGAGAGACTGAGTGTAGAATGGAAAAAGGTGAGAGCAAAGGACGTAAGGGGAGTGGGGGAGGAATGGGATGTATTTAGGGGAGCAGTGATGGCTTGCGCAAAAGATGCTTGTGGCATGAGAAGCGTGGGAAGTCGGCAGATTAGAAAGGGTAGTGAGTCGTGGGATGAAGAAGTAAGATTATTAGTGAAAGAGAAGAGAGAGTCTTTTGGACGATTTTTGCAGGGAAATAGTGCAAATGAGTGGCAGATGTATAAAAGAAAGAGGCAGGAGGTCAAGAGAAAGGTGCAAGAGGTGAAAAAGAGGGCAAATGAGATTTGAGGTGAGAGAGGCTCATTAGATTTTGGGAGAATAAAAAGATGTTTTGGAAGGAGGTAAAAAGTGCGGAAAACAAGAGAACAAATGGGATCATCGGTGAAGGGGGCTAATGGGAAAGTAATAACAAGTAATGGTGATGTGAGAGGAGATGGAGTGAGTATTTTGAAGGTTTGTTGAATGTGTTAGATAATTTTGTGGCAGATATAGGGTGTTTTGGTCGAAGTGGTGTGTGAAGTGAAAGGGTCAGGGAGAATGATGTGGTAAACAGAGAAGGGGTAGTGAAAGCTTTGCGGAAGATGAAAGCCGGCAAGGCGGCGGGTTTGGATGTCATTGCAGTGGAATTTATTAAAAAAGGGGGTGACTGTGTCGTTAAGGGGGTGACTATGTTGTTGACTGGTTGGTGAGGATATTCAATGTAAGTATGGGTCATGGTGAAGTGCCTGAGGATTGGTGGAATGCATGCATAGTGCCATTGTACAAAGGGAAAGGGGATAAAGGTGAGTGTTCAAATTACAGAGGTATAAATTTGTTGAGTATTCCTGGGAAATTATATGGGAGGGTATTGATTGGGAAGATTGGGGAAGAGCAGTGTGGTTTCAAAAGTAGTAGAGGATGTGTGGATCAGATGTTGGCTTTGAAGAATGTATGTGAGAAATACTTAGAAAAACAAATGGATTTGTATGTAGCATTTATGGATCTTGAGAAGGCATATGATAGAGTTGACAGAGATTCTCTGTGGAAGGTATTAAGAGTATATGGTGTGGGAGGCAAGTTGCTAGAGGCCGATAGACGTCTGTTTACAGACTTTACATGCAACAGATCTGACGTCTGATTTCTTCATTAGATGGTCTGTTGTGTAATAAGGTATTCCTCATGGTGTTTTCATATATGAAAACATTACTAACATTAAGTTGTTTCAAAATACTGGTAAGAGGTGAAAATACTTGTGAGAGGATTGAGCCAAAATAGTTTCGTTAATGAATTTGTCATCCTTCTTATTTCAGTAGTAGGTCCTCCTTGCTTTTGTATGCATTTATCAATAATTTGAAGATAACCAAGCTTTCTTGCAATATTATAAAAAAAGTGATTAATTTCTCCATTCAAGAATTCAAGACCGCAAATTATCAAGGCCCTAAGAAACATACCTGTAAAACAGAGATTTTACAGACACGTGATGGTTCAAGAAATGACGAATAAATGCGTCATCTTGGGTGAGTTTCTTATAACTTTGAACTTAGTTTAGGAAGGGCAATGAATAACTGACTTTACCATTTTGAAAGTTATAGAGTGAACTAAGACATTTAGTTTTTTTTAAAAATCTCATACACACACACACACACACACATATATATATATATATATATATATATATATATATATATATATATATATATATATATATATATATATATATATATATATAAATGTAAGAAGAGTATGGTTAAGAGAACTGAGGAGTGTGTGTGTTGAAATGGGTTGGACACACTGAGAGGATGACCGAGTAGCCACTGAGTCAGTGGGTATACGTGTCAGGGGAACAGGGAGATGGTATACCACACTACGAAAAGGTAGATAGAGGAAGAATCACATGTATGTGATGCATAAGCCTCACTGATCTTGGTATATACTGTAAAATGAAAAGGTAAGGTACTTGCGACAGCTCTATCCAGATATGTAGAAAATGTAATGAAAAACAAATGCTGCGTGGGAAGGGTAAGGACTGTTAAATGATTTAGACTTTATTCCGTATTCAGACGTGAAACTCGTCAGAGAAGTTAGTGGGTTCGTACACAGAGACGACAAGTGAATAGGAAGCTTTACAAGCTGGAGCAGAGAAAGTAAATAAAGCCCTCATCATACATGCCTGAGGTATAGTGAAAATAATTCTTTTTTCACGTATATAACGAATGGACCAAAGCCTCTGAAAAGTATATACTGAATGGAAACAATTCTGGTAGCTGCGAAGAATTACAGCTGTTTAAATAATAAATATCCGTAATTAAACAGCAAAATTTTATTCAGTTCATAAACGATTTTGTAAATCATAAGCCCCTCCGAAGAGGGAGTGGATATCAACTTTAAAGAGTTTAAAGTTGATGAGAAGACTGGATCGGTAGTCTTGCTATACTGCGGAAAGTGTCAGGTAGAATTCATTATCCGTGAAGGGTTAGGTTTTTGAGGGTTAGAAAAAGAGAGAAAAATGTATAAGTTGTGAAAATAAGGCTACGTTATTATCTGATTTAAGAAAAGAAAGTGTGGAGCGTACTTAGAATGTTTCCAGCTCCTCTCATTTTGGCAGTTTAGTAAGATAAGATATCTTTTATAACTTGGCCAGTGAAGGACAAACAGAAATTGGGAGGATTAAGCAGCAGCCTAAGAGGGTGGCATGCATTTTGTCTTGATGAACAGGGTCTGAACGGAAAGTTGTAAGGGTTGGTAGAATTAATGAGGAGCCAAGGCGCACCTGCAGGTAAAACAGACAATAAGAAAATGAAAGACTGGATACCTGGCACTCGATATGCAATTCCAGTATATGTGAGAGGCGAGGAGGCTTGTCTCTGACATGGTTATAACAGGTAAAAAAGTGCTGAGAACAAGGCGAGAGAAAAAAGATGTCCGCAAACACGCGCATGAGTTAAGAGGGCGGAAGCAAGTGGGTCTTACAAAAGGAAAAAAAGCAATTGTTGGAAGAGAAGCGAGGATTGTCTCGTCTCAAACCAGCAAAAATGTTTGAGGATAAAAGCATTATATAAGCGTCTTAAGGTCTCCCTCCACTCGAATAACTTCACGCCACTTTCGTCTCTAGAACAGGATAGACAGCATAACAAGAGAGAGAGAGAGAGAGAGAGAGAGAGAGAGAGAGAGAGAGAGAGAGAGAGAGAGAGAGAGAGAGAGAGAGAGAGAACGATAACCACGAGAAAAAGAATATCAAATTTGGTTTCTTAGAAATGGAATATGTTGTTTCCTTATTTGACTGACTATGTAATCAAATAGAATACCATAAACTTTCTTGTATTTCTAATACCACAATATGAAATTCGACGTCGTAGTGATTCCATATGTAATATTTCAATGCGTCAGTCGGATGCTGTTCTTCATCTGGTGGTGAGGTTTGTCTGGGGTGTCGCAGGCGGTGCTCTCCACGCGTTCACACTACTTCTCTAACGTCACTATCACGAATGCTGTCGGTTATATGGGTCGCAGACATCCTCACTTTTTTACTCTTTTCCCTGATGAGTTGCAAATGTTCATCAAGAGTTTATGAAAAAGGAAGATATTGAGAGATGTGGGAAAAAATCAATAATGAAAATCTCAGCTACTGTAACTATTCGATTCCTTGGTGATTAGAACCAAATTCTTGTGACTGACGAACGAATCTGATGCCCCTCCTCTAGCTTCCTGCCGGGGGCGTTGGGACTGCCGTCTAAATTCACTTTGAACTCCGGCAAATGAGCGCGGGTCGTCAGTTATCCGCCAGACTTGGCCCCGGGCAGACGTGCATGTTGCTCGCTCTGGCCTTGCGCGTTTTCTCTCGCTCGGGACGAAGGTTGTAGGCATCCTCGCAGGTGGGTTTGTGTGACACCCAAGCGGGACTTTGTCTGTCGTGTTTGACGTTTCAAAATGTCGCTTAGATATTTCATAATTCAATCTTAATTTTGTCGATGAACTGCATCGAGATGTTGAATCTTATTGTGCTTTACTCTGCGTCTGTGTAGTGCATGTGTTACGGTATTATGTGCGTCGTGCCACAAGACAAACTGTGCACATTATAAACCTCAACTCTGTATATGGACATTCGAAAATAGATCGTTACAGTGAAAATTGACATTCTTCCCAAAGTAATTGCCTCAAGCTACTTCCACCCACAGAGACAAACATCACTGAAAAAATAAATATAAAGTAGTTTCGAACAAGGAAAAAAGTTTGAAAATAATTTCACAGAATGATAGATCTGAAATGTATGATGGTGTAGTATATAGAGAAAATGATGACTATCTGTAGATAAAACGCAAGATGAACTTGCGAGTCCGACATCATCGCGTAGTACAACCTAGCCACCAGACTCTCTCTCAGGCAAGAGGAAAACTGTCGCCATCGTCGTGCAGCTCGTGAGGACAGACCGTGCCATCGTCGGCGCTGATACACATCAGGCAAGATAGACTTGGGTTTACAATGACCGTTTTGGTTGATAGATAACACAGCTGGCTGGTCTAGTGACCCAGTCTCCACCTCTGCATGAAATGGTTACCAGTAAGGTATCCAATGGTTCAATGGGCATTGTATTTAACGATTGATCTATAGATTATAATTCATAACCTCTGAGTTTTAGATACAACTCTCAAGGGTTGTTTGAAAATTTGTACACAGCGAGGGTTGTGACCGATAGATTCGTACAGATATACCATAACCTTGACTTATAATGTGCATAGGGATAAACATGTTATCATATTGCTTCAGATAACATCTCATGGCTCAGTCTTTTTCACATTTTATTGGTTACCCAATTAGTTATCACGTCCTTCACGCATAGTGTAGGTTTATTCGTGCTTGGGGTAGGTTTAAGAAGTTTTCAAAGTCGAGCAGGTAAGAGCTGTGGATAGTTTTGTGTGTGTCGTGTTTGAAGGTGATGAAATTAAATCCTATGACTTGGTAGCTGTTAATTCTGTCATCATAACCCCGAGTTATTTCTTTTTAGTGTTATTCTTGCGGGTGAAAATAGAATTGTTTTGTGCAGGATATATATATATATATATATATATATATATATATATATATATATATATATATATATATATATATATATATATATGAATGAAATGCTGCGACATGAAATGAAAATTAAGGTGGTATGGAATGTGCATACAATCCAGCGGGACTATGTGTGTATTGCTGCGAACTCTCCCGTTGGAACGAAAATGTTGCTGCAATCAGTGTGGTTAGGTGGTGTGGCTACTCTGTAAGAAAATTGACCTGAATATGCTGGCTCGAGTCAGCATTTTCTGTATATTTCCAAAATAAACGTCTTAAACACTGTGGATTTATTTCAACAAGTTGGATACGTAAAGCAGGCGTATTTCAAGGTTGCACTTCCGTTTTACTGGTACATACCACTTGTATTTTCCCAGATATCACGCGTACATCCGTCTTGCCTCACCAAAGATATGTTGCATACTTAGATCACCTTCTCTGGTCTAGACAGGCTAGACGGACACATCCGAGGATATACATACAATAGAAATTATATCTTTAGTGATAACAATGAAGTAAACTGAATACAGAAGCATGTCATACATTGCTTGGTGAATAAGAAATAAAACAGGTTAAAGGGGAGAGGTCAGTATAGAATTAGTGTAAGCAGACACTGGAACTTATGATAACAGGGAAAGGACGAATACTAGAAAGAGATCTGATAAATGTTTGTAAGAGAACTTACAATAGTGGTAGGAAAGCTTACAACTGTAGGTAAAAGAATTCACAACTGGTGGTAAAGGAACTTACAACTGATGGTAGGAGAACTTACAACTGGTAGTAAGAGCACTTACAACTGTTGGTGAGGGAACTTACAACTGGTGACAGGAAACCTTCCATCTTGTGGTAAGAAAATAACGTGTGGAAACAGAGATATGATTAAAGGTAGGATAACTCTGAAATGGTTGTAAGAGAACTTATACCCTCTCATGAGGCAAAATGCGATTGTTGGTAAGATAAGATATCCCTATGATGACCTATAACTAGCGATACATGAAGTTATAACGGGTGGCAGGAAAAAACTTATAACGGGTGATCATAAAACTTAAAACTGACAGTAAAGAACATTATAACACGAAGACAACTTCTGAGTGATGGTTAGAGAGCTTGTAATTTACTCCTAAGATGAGATGTAAAGGAGCTTAAAATCAAGAAGAGAAAACTGTAAATGGTAATGATAAAATCATGTTCAGTAGTAAGATAAAATATAAATGGAAAAGGATGTACTTCAAATTAATCGTTACAGAACTGCTGTTGGATTCGTTGTGGGTTAATGGCTCAAGGAATTTGGGCAAACTTCTTAAGTTTACAAGAGAATTGTGTCAACTAATCCAAGTTCTTAACAGATGAGCTTAGTTTACGAGAGAATGATCTTAGTCAATCCAAGTTCTGGCTCAGTACTGGGTATTAATTAAGCTAATTATTAGATACCACAACCGACTGAAATTACAGAAGTTGGAGTGACGTCTGCTTACAGTGAAGGTGCATAAAATTCTTAATGAGGCTTGAGTAAAAGCTTTATCAAGCTGGCGAATCTCTAATGCCACTTCGTAAAATGATGTTCAAGTTTCCGAGAAAAAAAAAAATCTAATAGGTTGTGGTGTAAGACTGATAAGTAACATCTTAAAGTGATTACAGTCAAGATAATTTTTACGAAATTCAATCAGTTTTCGAGTAATGATGGATATGCTTATTACATGATGTTCTTATTTCCCCTGAGACAAGTGGAAATTACATCCATTTGTAAGCAATCTGTGTGAGTTGTCTCTTTTGGCAGAATAAGATCGGAAACGTTTACTCTCCCGAGCAGCTGATGAAGGCCCATACTATCATAATATTTGCTCATGTAGATGGTGTTGGTAGAGGTGAAGACCTTGTCATAATTTCTAATCTACCACCAGCAACAGTGACGTAAGACATAGTACGTGGGAGACCACGTTAATATCGCGGAGGTAACTATTTATCTGGAAGTTGATTAAACTAATACATGAATTATATAGCTATATAACTCACGCAGACACCATTTGTTCCTGAGATCTATTTGACTTCTAAGAAAAGATGTTCAGAGAATTGAATGTGATTTTTTACTTTTGAAATAAACTTAAGGGATATCTGCTTTTGAAAATTAGTTTGTATGAGATATACGCATAGGGATAGTGGAGAAAGAATACTTCCCATGTATTCCCTGCGTGTCGTAGAAGACGACTAAAAGGGAAGGGAGCGGGGAGCTGGAAATCCTCCCCTCTCGTTTTTAATTTTTCAAAAGAAGGAACAGAGAAGGGGGCCAAGTGAGGATATTCCCTCAAAGGCTTAGTCCTCTGTTCTTAACGCTACCTCGCTAACGCGGGAAATGGCGAACAGTATGAAAAAAAAGAGATATACGTAACAATACAGTGGCTATGCAGCGTGAGCATTTAAGAAATGCATAATGGTTTTATATATGTGGTTCCATATCTTCACCACTAGACACCACCCATCCCGTGTCGTATGTGGCTCCCGAGTCCTACCTCCTCACACCACTCATGCCGTGTGGTATGTACCTGCCTAGTCTTACCACCTCACACCAGCCATCTCGTGTGGTATGTACCTACCTACTCTTACCACCTCACACCAGCCATCTCGTGTGGTATGTACCTGCCTAGTCTTACCACCTCACACCAGCCATCTCGTGTGCAACACTTGACCTGCGGAACCCACTACGAGACTGTTTGGAAGACCTGGGGAAAGACCTGGGAATCCCTTCCTCAGTGAAGATCTTCAGTGTTTCAATAAACAATGTACTTCAAGGGGTCATTGTCACGGCAACAACCCCGCCAACAGCTAATACGTGGGACTTATTATATGACTCCTTTGTGAATTCTGGCTTTGTAACAACATGAATTTACACTCGAAGATGAAACTTCGTGGTTTCTTTTCAGATTGTAAATTAATACGTATTTAGATGTAAAGAAGAAAAGAAAAATACACTAGTTACATCCATACATACAAGCATACAAAGAGACAATTCGCTCTAAAACACACACTCACACGCACACACGTACATACAGAATGTTGCTGACTGAGTCAACACGGGTCGGACCCGCGTGGGTTCGAACCCTGGGCGAGACAGTCAGCCTACACCCATACCAAATGTTCATCCTCCACTTAGGGCTGGTCAATTAATGGGTGTCTAAATTAGGCTGAGGTGTGTGTGTGGGGGGGGGGGGTGTACACGTGTATGCACACAAGAGTAAGGACATGGTACATATGTACAAGGTTAAAAGCCGAGGCAACACGAGTGTAAAACTCTCCCCGTGACACGCAAATAGTCATCACACACACACACACACACACACACACACACACACACGTATCCTCATATATGCTGTCCTGCACCATGAAAAGAACGGTGGAGCAACTTTGATTCTTGGTCATCAGCGAGGACCGGCGGCAGTACTGTTACAGTATATGGTCCTCTGTCATGATAACAAAGCTGACACTCTCTCCGTGTAGAATTCCTGGTTTCAGAAGCACAATGTATGAGATCCTGAATAGATCTTATACTGCATGTGTACTGTATCTTCATAGTTTGTATGTTTTCATATATCTCCCATACATGATTCCCTTTCTATTAACAGGATACCAATCAATTATGTGTCTTTCTAACACGTAATGTGATATAATGAGCAATTTCACTCACTGATGAAGGAAATTTGGCCTCAGACACGTACAGAATACAACAACCATCAGGAGATATTTTGTCTCCATTATCTATTCTTCATTTTTCCGGATAAAACATGTGTATTGTGTTTGAACTATATTGATTTCCTGAATTATAAGTGCTTATTAAGTGCTCACTCATCTCCTACATGCAAACATACACAACATGAACCGTGTAAGTCCTACCTGCTCTGACATTCACTATAGTCAAGGTATATCAACAACAGAATATATTTGCCTTCATGCCAAACGTTACTAAGCAGCCTATGATACGGAATCCTTGGCGATATCATTACAATTCCTGTAAATAAAAAGTATTGAGCGATATCGTGTACATACATCTACCATGGGGCAGGGCTGTGGTACCACGCCAAGACACAGTATCCAAGTGTTCCCGTAAATGCTAATTATCCACAAACATATTGTTCCCGTGTTAGTGGCAGGCAGTGGCCGGCTATTCTTGACGACCCTCAAGTAACTTTCCTTTGTTCTGTTTTGTGGCACGAATGATAACCTCTACCTGCAATTAAATTTTTCCTGATAGATAGATAGATATAGAGTGATGAAATGTTGATAAAGAGAATATATGTGTTAGAATTGAAGGGAAAAGAAGGGGAGACGACTGGAGAATAATGCATGGAGTGAAAAAGACTTAGAGTGCTCGGGTCCTGAACATGCAAGAGCGCCAGGAACTGACGAAGAAAAGGCCTCATCCCTCATATTCATTCTCTAGCTGTCATATGTAATGCACCGAGACCACAGCTCCCTATCCACAACCAGGCCCCACAGACCTTTCCATGGTTTACCCCGGACGTTTCACATGCCCTGGTTCAATCCACTGACAGAACGTCGCCCTTTGTGTACCACATCGCTCCAATATATATATATATATATATATATATAATCTTTGGTTGCGAGGCGTGGGCTATAGATAGAGTTGTGCGGAGGAGGGTGGATGTGCTGGAAATGTGATGTTTGAGGACAATATATGGTGTGAGGTGGTTTGATCGAGTAAGTGATAATAGGGTAAGAGAAATGTGTGGTAATAAAAAGAGTGTGCTTGAGGGAGCAGAAGAGGGTGTTTCGAAATGGTTTGGTCACATGGAGAGAATCAGTGAGGAAAGATTGACAAATCGGATATATGTATCAGAGGTGGAGGGAACGAGGAGAAGTGGGAGACCAAATTGGAGGTGGAAAGATGGAGTGAAAAAGATTTTGAGTGATCGGGACCTGAACATGCAGGGGGGTGAAAGGCGTGCAAGGAATAGAGTGAATTGGAACGATGTGGTATACCGGGGTCGACGAGCTGTAAATGGATTGAACCAGGGCACGTGAAGCGTCTGGGGTAAACCATGGAAAGTTGTGTGGGGCCTGAATGTGGAAAGGGAGCTGTGGTTTCGGTGCAGTATTACATGACAGCTAGAGACTGAGTGTGAAAGAATTTGGCGTTTGTTGTCTTTTCCTAGCGCTACCTCACACACGTGAGGGGGAAGGGGTTTTTTTATTACATGTGTGGGAGGGTGGCGATGGGAATGAATAAAGGCAGACAGTATGAAATATGTACATGTGTATATATGTATATGTGTGTGTGTGTATAGGTATGTATAGGTATGTATATTTGCGTGTGTGGACGTGTAGGTATATACATGTGTATGTGGGTGGGTTGGGCCTTTCTTTCGTCTGTTTCCTTGCGCTACCTCGCTAACGCGGGATACAGCGACAGAGCAGTATAAATAGATAAATAAATAATCATTTATTACATATTCGCCATTTCCAGCTTTGGCGAGGTAGCTAAATTACAGATGCCTGAGCCGTTGAGGAAAAACTCCTCAATTGGCTCCCTTCTCGGTTCTTTCTTTTGGAAAGGTAAAACAGGAGGGGAGGATTTCCACTCACCCATATCCTCCATGTAGTCACCTTCTAGGACACGCAAGGAATACCTGGGCAGTATTCTTTTCCTCTACTGCTTTATTATCACTATTTCTGTAGTTGCTGTTGCTGCTGAAGTTGTTACGTTTGCTACTTACACAAGAGTGTTAAGTGCAGCGCTGCTTAACGTTGCTACTGCTCCTATTATCATGACTGCTTTCATCACAGCTTTCATAAAACTTTTACCATTATGTAAATGTTGTGTCTCCCTCAGTGCTGCCACAGCGGCTATAGTGACAACTACAGTTACCTCTGCTGACACAAGCTCCACTACTGATGCTGTTGTTATTAACTACTACTGCTACCAGTACTATATATATATATATATATATATATATATATATATATATATATATATATATATATATATATATATATATATATGTATATATATATATATATATATATATATATATATATATATATATATATATATATATATATATATATATGTATATATATATATATATATATATATATATATATATATATATATATATATTTCTTTCTTTCTTTCAAACTATTCGCCATTTCCCGCGTTAGCGAGGTAGCGTTAAGAACAGAGGACTGGGCCTTTGAGGGAATATCCTCACCTGGCCCCCTTCTCTGTTCCTTCATTTGGAAAATTAAAAAAAACGAGTGGGGAGGAATTCCAGCCCCCCGCTATATATATATATATATATATATATATATATATTTTTTTTTTTTTTTTCTTTTTTCTTTCATACTATTCGCCATTTCCCGCGTTAGCAAGATAGCGTTAAGAACAGAGGACTGGGCCTCTGAGGGAATATCCTCACCTGGCCTCGTTCTCTGTTCCTTCTTTTGGAAAATCAAAAAAAAACGAGAGGGGAGGATTTCCAGCCCCCCGCTCCCTCCCCTTTTAGTCGCCTTCTACGACACGCAGGGAATACGTGGGAAGTATTCTTTCTCCCCTATCCCCTGGGGATAGGGAAGAATATATATATATATATATATATATATATATATATATATATATATATATATATATATATATATATATATATATATATATATATTAAAAAAGGGGGTGACTGTATTGTTGACTGGTTGGTAAGGTTATTTAATGTATGTATGACTCATGGCGAGGTGCCTGAGGATTGGCGGAATGCGTGCATAGTGCCATTGTACAAAGGCAAAGGGGATAAGAGTGAGTGCTCAAATTACAGAGGTATAAGTTTGTTGAGTATTCCTGGTAAATTATATGGGAGGATATTGATTGAGAGGGTGAAGGCATGTACAGAGCATCAGATTGGGGAAGAGCAGTGTGGTTTCAGAAGTGGTAGAGGATGTGTGGATCAGGTGTTTGCTTTGAAGAATGTATGTGAGAAATACTTAGAAAAGTAAATGGATTTGTATGTAGCATTTATGGATCTGGAGAAGGCATATGATAGAGTTGATAGAGATGCTCTGTGGAAGGTATTAAGAATATATGGTGTGGGAGGCAAGTTGTTAGAAGCAGTGAAAAGTTTTTATCGAGGATGTAAGGCATGTGTACGTGTAGGAAGAGAGGAAAGTGATTGGTTCTCAGTGAATGTAGGTTTGCGGCAGGGGTGTGTGATGTCTCCATGGTTGTTTAATTTGTTTATGGATGGGTTGTTAGGGAGGTGAATGCAAGAGTTTTGGAAAGAGGGGCAAGTATGAAGTCTGTTGGGGATGAGAGAGCTTGGGAAGTGAGTCAGTTGTTGTTCGCTGATGATACAGCGCTGGTGGCTGATTCATGTGAGAAACTGCAGAAGCTGGTGACTGAGTTTGGTAAAGTGTGTGAAAGAAGAAAGTTAAGAGTAAATGTGAATAAGAGCAAGGTTATTAGGTACAGTAGGGTTGAGGGTCAAGTCAATTGGGAGGTGAGTTTGAATGGAGAAAAACTGGAGGAAGTGAAGTGTTTTAGATATCTGGGAGTGGATCTGGCAGCGGATGGAACCATGGAAGCGGAAGTGGATCATAGGGTGGGGGAGGGGGCGAAAATTCTGGGGGCCTTGAAGAATGTGTGGAAGTCGAAAACATTATCTCGGAAAGCAAAAATGGGTATGTTTGAAGGAATAGTGGTTCCAACAATGTTGTATGGTTGCGAGGCGTGGGCTATGGATAGAGTTGTGCGCAGGAGGATGGATGTGCTGGAAATGAGATGTTTGAGAACAATGTGTGGTGTGAGGTGGTTTGATCGAGTAAGTAACGTAAGGGTAAGAGAGATGTGTGGAAATAAAAAGAGCGTGGTTGAGAGAGCAGAAGAGGGTGTTTTGAAATGGTTCGGGCACATGGAGAGAATGAGTGAGGAAAGATTGACCAAGAGAATATATGTGTCGGAGGTGGAGGGAACGAGGAGAAGAGGGAGACCAAATTGGAGGTGGAAAGATGGAGTGAAAAAGATTTTGTGTGATCGGGGCCTGAACATGCAGGAGGGTGAAAGGAGGGCAAGGAATAGAGTGAATTGGAGCGATGTGGTATACCGGGGTTGACGTGCTGTCAGTGGATTGAATCAAGGCATGTGAAGCGTCTGGGGTAAACCATGGAAAGCTGTGTAGGTATGTATATTTGCGTGTGTGGATGTATGTATATACATGTGTATGGGGGGGGGGGGTTGGGCCATTTCTTTCGTCTGTTTCCTTGCGCTACCTCGCAAACGCGGGAGACAGCGACAAAGCAAAAAAAAAAAAATATATATATATATATATATATATATATATATATATATATATATATATATATATATATATATATATATATATATATATATATATTTCTTCTTTTCTTTCATACTATTCGCCCTTTCCCGCATTAGCGAGGTTGCGTTAAGAACAGAGGATTGGGCCTTTGAGGGAATATCTTCACCTGGCCCCCTTCTCTGTTCCTTCTTTTGGAAAATTAAAAAAAAGAAAGAAACGAGAGGGGAGGATTTCCAGCCACCCGCTCCCTTATATATATATATATATATATATATATATATATATATATATATATATATATATATATATATATATATATATATATATATGCTAGATTACCTTAGTATGCCAGTGAGCAGAAGTTCATAAATTCTATCACTTCAGTTATAAACTTTTTTGAGATAAAATCCCAAAAACAGTTTTCCACGCGACACTACTTCAGTTCCTAGGTGCCCCCGTTTCTCCAGTTTTGTTGAATCAGGTAAAAAGAAAGAAAAAAAAAGAGAAATGGTAAGAGAAGGTTTATGGCGCTCCAAGAAAAGGATCCACAAGACTCCCCACGCACCATGGGTAAAGTGAGTCCCTCGTGACTCTTCAACTCTGAGACGCAAAATCCGAGGTCGTGTATATGGTCAATGTTTACGTTTAGCCAGAAATACTGCATTACTATAGTGACTTACTGGGCAGGGTCTTGCATTAATGGTAGCCATAACAGTAGCAGTAGCAGTGGTAATAGTAGTAGTAGTAGTAGTAGTAGTAGTAGTAGTAGTAGCAGAAGAAGAAGAAAAAGTAGTAGTAGTATAGTTACAGCAGCAGTAATAGTTACTGTAGTAGTAGTGGTAATAGTAGCAATAGTAGTAGTAGTAGTAGTAGCAGGAAAAGTAGTAGTAGCAGGAAAAGTAGTTGTAGTAGCAATAATAGTAGTAGTAGTAGTAGCAGGAAAAGTAGTTGTAGTAGCGATAATAGCAGTAGTAGTAGTAGTTGTGGTAGTACCATTAGTAGTAGTACTGGTAGCAGTAGTAGTTAATAACAACAGCATCAGTAGTGGAGCTTGTGTCAGCAGAGGTAACTGTAGTTGTCACTATAGCCGCTGTGGCAGCACTGAGGGAGACACAACATTTACATAATGGTAAAAGTTTTATGAAAGCTGTGATGAAAGCAGGTTCGAATCCTAGTTGTGGCAGTCGGTCCACAGTGGGTGAGGAATGGGATGGGAAGCAGTGATGGCGTGTGCAAGAGATGCATGTGGCACAAGAAAGGAGAGAGGTGGGCAGATTAGAAAGGGTAGTGAGTGGTGAGATGAAAAAGCAAAATTGCTAGTGAAAGAGAAAAGAGAGGCGTTTTGACGACACTTGCAAAGAAGGAGTGCGAATGGCTGGGAGATGTACAAGAGAAAGCAGCAGGAGGTCAAGATGAAGGTGCAGAAATTGAAAAACGGGGCAAATGAGAGCTGGGGCGAGAGAGTATCATTAAACTTTAGGGAGATGTTTTGGAAGGAGGTAAATAACGAGAGTAAGACAAGAAAACAAATGGAACATTGGTGAAGTGGGTAAGGCGGAAGTGGTAACAGGTAGTGATGAAGTGAGTATTTTGAAGGTTTGTTGAATGTGCTTGATGAATGAGTGGCTGATGTATAACGTTTTGGTTGGGGTGGCGTGACAAGGGAGAGAGTAGTTTGGTGAAGAGAGAAGAGGTGTTGAAAGACTTGCGGAAGATGAAATCCGGCGAGGCGGAGGGTTTGGAAGTTATTGCAGTTAAATCTATTAAGAAAGGGGGTGACTGTGTTGTTGATTGGTTGGTAAGGATATTCAGTGCATGAATGTATCAGGGTGAAGTACCTGAGAATTTGCGGAATGCATGTATGGTGCCATTCTACAAAGGCAAAAGGGATAAAGGTGAGTGTTCAAACTACAGAGGCATACGTTTGTTGAGTATTCCTGGAAAATTGTATGGGAGGGTATTGATTGAAAGGGTGAAGGCATGTACAGAGCATCAGTATGAGAAGGAGTGTGGTTTCAGGAGTGATAGAAGGCGTGTGGATCAGGTCTTTGCTTTGAAGAATGTGTGTGAGAAATACTTCGAGAAACAGTTGGATTTGTATGTGGCATTATGGATCTGGAGAAGGCACATGACAGGGTGGATAGAGATACCTTGTGGAAGGTCTTATGAGTATACGGTGTGGGAGGTAAACTGCTAGAAGCAGTCAGAAGTTTTTGCCAACAGTGTAAGGCATGTGTATGAGTAGGAAGAGGGGAGAGTGATTTGTTCCAAATGAAGAGTCGGTCTGCGACTTGGGCGCGTGATGTTGCCATGGTTGTTCATTTGTTTATGGATAGGGTGCGTAGGGAGGTAAATGCATGAGTTTTGGAAAGAGGGGCGAGTATGCAGTCATGATGGGGATGAGAAAGCCTGGGAAGTGCGTCGTAATTGTTATTCTTCGATGATAGAGCACCGATGGTTGATTCGAGTGAGAAACTGCAAAGATTGGTTGCTGAGTTTGGAAAAGTGTGTGAAAGGAAAAAATTGGGAGAAAATGTAAATAAGAACAAGGTTATTATGTGTAGCAGGGTTGAGGGACAAGTTAGGTGGGACGTTAGTTTGAATGGAGAAAAATTGGAGGAGGTGAAGTGCTTTAGATATCTGGGAGTGGACTTAACAACGAAGGAACTATGGAAGAGGAAGTGTTTCATAGGATGGAGGAGGGGCTGAAGGTTCTGGGAGCGATGAAGAACGTGTGGAAAGAGAATATTATCTCGCAGTGCGAATATGGGTAGGAAGAGTAGTTTCAACAATATTGTATGGTTGCGAGGCATGGGCTATAAAAAAGGCTGTACGGAGGAGGGTGGATGTGTTTGAAATGAAATGTTTGAGGACAATATGTAGTGCGAGTTGGTTTGATCGAATAAGCAGTGAAAGGTTAAGAGAGATGTGTGGTAATAAAAGAGTGTGTTTGAGAGCGCAGAAGAGGGTGTGTTGAAATGGTTTGGACATATGGAGACAATGAGTGAGGAAAGGTTGACAAAGGGGATATATGTGTCAAAGGTGGAAGGAGAAAGGAAAAGCGGGAGACCATATTGAAGGTGGTACGATGGAGTGAAAAAGATTTTGAGCGATCGGGTCCTGAACATGCAGGAGAGTGAGAGGAGTGCAAAGAATATAGTGAATTGGAAATATACCGGGTTCAGCATGCTATCAATGGACTGAGCCAGGGCATATGAAAGGTCTGGGGTAAACCACGGAAAGGTTTGTGGGTCCTGGATGTGGATAGGGAGCTGCGGTTTCGATGCATTACACACAACAGCTAGAGACTGAGTGTGAACGAATGTGGTCTTTTTTGTCTGTTTTCCTGACGCTACCTTGCTGACGCAGGGGGTAGCGTTGTTTCCCGTGGGGTGGGATGGCGCCGGTAATGGATACAAACAAGCAAGTGGACAGATTCTCAATGAAAGTGGATCAAAAACAACTCTGAGATTGTATTATTTGATACTTTCATTATACAGACAATTAACAATCATATCTTTAACACGCCTTTCCTGAGTGTTGGAACTTTATTGATAGTCTAAGACAAGTGTTTGACTCATGAAGCTTAATGTAAAAAGAAGAAACTTTTTCAGTAGAAAACCTGTTTCAGTAAGTGTGAGAACATCACACTGAGGTAAGAATGATTTCAGTAAATCTCGCAAAAGTTTGTTGATGTAGTATTTTTCTAAAATATCTTATGAAATCACCATGGCGAGTTTCATGGCCAAGATTCGTGATGAACTCCATGATGATATTTCTATGAGGTGGATATCTGGATCTTAGGATCGACATAGGTTGGATATCTTTATATGGACCTCTGTGGTGCAGCGATTAACGTTCCTGACCGTCGTACGTTTATGTACCGCCCATTTGGTGTTACTACTTTATTTCATTATTTGATTCCAGGGTAAAACTAGGAAAGCAGATAAGTTAGTACCATCCACTCCTTGGGGTTTTTCGATAAAATGACTACTTGGCTGAGACTATAGTATATATATATGTATATATATATATATATATATATATATATATATATATATATATATATATATATATATATATATATATATATATATATATATATATATATATATATATATATATATGGGTATGTTTGAAGGAATAGTGGTTCCAACAATGTTGTATGGTTGCGAGGCGTGGGCTATGGATAGAGTTGTGCGCAGGAGGATGGATGTGCTGGAAATGAGATGTTTGAGGACAATGTGTGGTGTGAGGTGGTTTGATCGAGTGAGTAACGTAAGGGTAAGAGAGATGTGTGGAAATAAAAAGAGCGTGGTTGAGAGAGCAGAAGAGGGTGTTTTGAAGTGGTTTGGGCACATGGAGAGAATGAGTGAGGAAAGATTGACCAAGAGGATATATGTGTCGGAGGTGGAGGGAACGAGGAGAAGAGGGAGACCAAATTGGAGGTGGAAAGATGGAGTGAAAAAGATTTTGTGTGATCGGGGCCTGAACATGCAGGAGGGTGAAAGGAGGGCAAGGAATAGAGTGAATTGGAGCGATGTGGTATACCGGGGTTGACGTGCTGTCAGTGGATTGAATCAAGGCATGTGAAGCGTCTGGGGTAAACCATGGAAAGCTGTGTAGGTATGTATATTTGCGTGTGTGGATGTATGTATATACATGTGTATGGGGGGGGGTTGGGCCATTTCTTTCGTCTGTTTCCTTGCGCTACCTCGCAAACGCGGGAGACAGCGACAAAGTATAAAAAAAAAAAAATATATATATATATATATATATATATATATATATATATATATATAAATGGGTATGTTTGAAGGAATAGTCGTTCCAACAATGTTGTATGGTTGCGAGGCGTGGGCTATGGATAGAGCTGTGCGCAGGAGAATGGATGTGCTGGAAATGAGATGTTTGAGGACAATGTGTGGTGTGAGGTGGTTTGATCGAGTAAGTAACGTAAGGGTAAGAGAGATGTGTGGAAATAAAAAGAGCGTGATCGAGAGAGCAGAAGAGGGTGTTTTGAAATGGTTTGGGCACATGGAGAGAATGAGTGAGGAAAGATTGACTAAGAGGATATATGTGTCGGAGGTGGAGGGAACGAGGAGAAGAGGGAGACCAAATTGGAGGTGGAAAGATGGAGTGAAAAAGATTTTGTGTGATCGGGGCCTGAACATGCAGGAGGGTGAAAGGAGGGCAAGGAATAGAGTGAATTGGAGCGATGTGGTATACCGGGGTTGACGTGCTGCCAGTGGATTGAATCAAGGCATGTGAAGCGTCTGGGGTAAACCATGGAAAGCTGTGTAGGTATGTATATTTGCGTGTGTGGACGTATGTATATACATGTGTATGGGGGTGGGTTGGGCCATTTCTTTCGTCTGTTTCCTTGCGCTACCTCGCAAACGCGGGAGACAGCGACAAAGCAAAAAAAGAAGAAGAAAAAAAAAAAAAAAATATATATATATATATATATATATATATATATATATATATATATATATATATATATATATATATATATATATATAGCTTTAATGAGATAGCTTCGACTGGGGGCCTCAGTCACCCATGCCTTCTGAGCTAGCGTAGAAAGAGAGGAGGTGAATGGAATCCAGCCTCCCATACTGTCTTAATCCGTTTATTATTCTTTGTCTTTGATCTTAAGATTAAATCAAATGATCGGTCGTTCCATCTCTCTCTCTCTCTCTCTCTCTCTCTCTCTCTCTCTCTCTCTCTCTCTCTCTCTCTCTCTCTCTCTCTCTCCCTTTTATGCTTCTCCTTTTTCTTTATCACTTTCCATGTGTATTCCTTTTCCTCCTCCATTTACTTCCCTCTTTCTCTTTCCCTATCTCCTATTACGATGTGAAAATTCTTGTTCCTGGTTTCATGTATGTCACTTCCACAATAGTTTTTATCTCTCATATTTTACTGAACTTGTAAGGCCTCCCTTAACTGTCAGTTACTAGTAGTGGATCAGTACACAGTCGGCAGACAGGGTACAGGAGTCTAAATGTCAAGGTTGCATGTGATATATAGTCTGTATATTTACACTAATGACCTAAGTATTATTCTTTTACCATATACGAGTTCCTGCCCTGGTATGAACGCGTTTTGTTCATGACTGCAACATTCTATAAGCGGAACAACATATTGTATAAAGGATGTCTTTTCTTTATATCGTATTCAATAATATAGCCATGTAACTGAGGGTAATCGCAATATATTTTCTTTGCATATATATATATATATATATATATATATATATATATATATATATATATATATATATATTATTGGTATCTTTGATAGATGAGTGGAAGGGTGCTTGATGAAACACAAGACTGAGCATGGAACACTGTATTCTCTAACGTTGCACTACACGAGATTCCTAAACAGAACAACAGGGAAATTCAAAAACAAGATTTCCAGAGGTCATCCGCTGGGTACCGCCTTCTACTGACTGGCTGTCCGAACCATCCCCTGTCCCTGACTGGTTGTTAGTCTAAGTCCCTCCTCCTTGGCGTCTGTCACATCCTTGCTCCTGCTGCCCTGGATAGACTTAAGAATCCTGGATATTTCGACCTTTATTAGAAATAATATACGCTGCTTCCGCTCATGTTGTTTCCCTCTTCCCCAGACCGTTGTGTGTCATCTTTGCTTCTTGCCATTTCGGGAGGTGCCCATATTCGTCTATGTGAACCACAGTTGAGTTGTACGTCCTGTGCGCATTAATATCCCGCCCTGTGCAGGTCACGACCTAAATCTCCGAAATACCGACCCTCACATCCGCCACACGAGACTTGGTAGATATTTCCATTCTCTTTCCTTTTTTTTCATAGCCGATGTAAATACAATTCCAGATTTGCAATTATGCGTACAGGTTTACAGTAAGGTTCAAATACGAAACTCTGAATACAGATTATCTTAGCGAGAATGTAGGGTCAAAAAATTTGCTTTTCATTGACAATCTTACTAAAATTTCGGCCGAGTTGGACTAAGGGTTACCCAAGCTATCCATAATTGCAGAGTTAGATTAAATGATACGACATCCAAGAATATCTCACGTATGGCAGTTGTGAGGAAGATGTATATACTTATCGATGATGTGGAAATTACTTCTATGTTGATTATTTGTGGAAGAAATAGGAAAAAAAAATTGAAAGAATGGAAATCTTAAAGCAACCACTGTGCGAGTAAATGAAAATTTAAATATTCACTCCTCAGGAAGAGTCTATATGCACGAAGTCCACAGGACTGGCTGACAGTTCCAGGAGTGAGTTCTGGAATGTCAATAAACTATCTGTCATAAGCAAACTTGAGGCACTTGGTGGATATCACTATCTCCATAGTCACATTCGCAAGAAAATTTGATTTCTTAAGTCAAAAAAAAAAAAATGCTCTTAACCTTATATTTCACATGAAAGCATCCGAGTTGCTTAAACTCTCCTTATGACGTATGACGTAAATTGTGAGTAAAAAATGCGAAACTTTCCTCAAAGATATATTAACATTAGGGAGTTACTATTTATATATATATATATATATATATATATATATATATATATATATATATATATATATATATATATATATATATATACATATATATATATATATATATATATATATATATATATATATATATATATATATATTATATTTTGCTTTGTCGCTGTCTCCCGCGTTTGCGAGGTAGCGCAAGGAAACAGACGAAAGAAATGGCCCAACCCACCCCCATACACATGTATATACATACACCTCCACACACGCAAATATACATACCTATATATCTCAATGTACACATATATATACACACACAGACACATACATATATACCCATGCATAAATTCACACTGTCTGCCTTTATTCATTCCCATCGCCACCTCGCCACACATGGAATACCATCCCCCTCCCCCCTCATATGTGCGAGGTAGCGCTAGGAAAAGACAACAAAGACCCCATTCGTTCACAATCAGTCTCTAGCTGTCATGCAATAATGCCCGAAACCACAGCTCTCTTTCCACATCCAGGCCCCACACAACTTTCCATGGTTTACCCCAGACGCTTCACATGCCCTGATTCAATCCACTGACAGCACGTCAACCCCAGTATACCACATCGATCCAATTCACTCTATTCCTTGCCCGCCTTTCACCCTCCTGCATGTTCAGGCCCCGATCACTCAAAATCTTTTTCACTCCATCTTTCCACCTCCAATTTGGTCTCCCTCTTCTCCTCGTTCCCTCCACCTCCGACACATATATCCTCTTGGTCAATCTTTCCTCACTCATTCTCTCCATGTGCCCAAACCATTTCAAAACACCCTCTTCTGCTCTCTCAACCACGCTCTTTTTATTTCCACACATCTCTCTTACGCTTACATTACTTACTCGATCAAACCACCTCACACCACACATTGTCCTCAAACATCTCATTTCCAGCACATCCATCCTCCTGCGGCAAACTCTATCCATAGCCCACGCCTCGCAACCATACAACATTGTTGGAACCACTATTCCTTCAAACATACCCATTTTAGCTTTCCGAGATAATGTTCTCGACTTCCACACATTCTTCAAGGCTCCCAGGATTTTCGCCCCCTCCCCCACCCTATGATTCACTTCCGCTTCCATGGTTCCATCCGCTGCCAGACCCACTCCCAGATATCTAAAACACTTTACTTCCTCCAGTTTTTCTCCATTCAAACTTACCTCCCAATTGACTTGACCCTCAAGCCTACTGTACCTAATAACCTTGGATGTTAATGTGCTGAGAGGTGCAACTGGAGGGATGTCTGATCATTATCTTGTGGAGGCTAAGGTGAAGATTTGTATGGGTTTTCAGAAAAGAAGAGTGAATGTTGGGGTGAAGAGGGTGGTGAGAGTAAGTGAGCTTGGGAAGGAGACCTGTGTGAGGAAGTACCAGGAGAGACTGAGTACAGAATGGAAAAAGGTGAGAACAATGGAAGTAAGTGGAGTGGGGGAGGAATGGGATGTATTTAGGGAATCAGTGATGGATTGCGCAAAAGATGCTTGTGGCATGAGAAGAGTGGGAGGTGGGTTGATTAGAAAGGGTAGTGAGTGGTGGGATGAAGAAGTAAGAGTATTAGTGAAAGAGAAGAGAGAGGCATTTGGACGATTTTTGCAGGGAAAAAATGCAATTGAGTGGGAGATGTATAAAAGAAAGAGACAGGAGGTCAAGAGAAAGGTGCAAGTGGTGAAAAAAAGGGCAAATGAGAGTTGGGGTGAGAGAGTATCATTAAATTTTAGGGAGAATAAAAAGATGTTCTGGAAGGAGGTAAATAAAGTGCGTAAGACAAGGGAGCAAATGGGAACTTCAGTGAAGGGCGCAAATGGGGAGGTGATAACAAGTAGTGGTGATGTGAGAAGGAGATGGAGTGAGTATTTTGAAGGTTTGTTGAATGTGTTTGATGATAGAGTGGCAGATATAGGGTGTTTTGGTCGAGGTGGTGTGCAAAGTGAGAGGGTTAGGGAAAATGATTTGGTAAACAGAGAAGAGGTAGTGAAAGCTTTGCGGAAGATGAAAGCCGGCAAGGCAGCAGGTTTGGATGGTATTGCAGTGGAATTTATTAAAAAAGGGGGTGACTGTATTGTTGACTGGTTGGTAAGGTTATTTAATGTATGTATGACTCATGGTGAGGTGCCTGAGGATTGGCGGAATGCGTGCATAGTGCCATTGTACAAAGGCAAAGGGGATAAGAGCGAGTGCTCAAATTACAGAGGTATAAGTTTGTTGAGTATTCCTGGTAAATTATATGGGAGGGTATTAATTGAGAGGGTGAAGGCATGTACAGAGCATCAGATTGGGGAAGAGCAGTGTGGTTTCAGAAGTGGTAGAGGATGTGTGAATCAGGTGTTTGCTTTGAAGAATGTATGTGAGAAATACTTAGAAAAGCAAATGGATTTGTATGTAGCATTTATGGATCTGGAGAAGGCATATGATAGAGTTGATAGAGATGCTCTGTGGAAGGTATTAAGAATATATGGTGTGGGAGGAAAGTTGTTAGAAGCAGTGAAAAGTTTTTATCGAGGATGTAAGGCATGTGTACGTGTAGGAAGAGAGGAAAGTGATTGGTTCTCAGTGAATGTAGGTTTGCGGCAGGGGTGTGTGATGTCTCCATGGTTGTTTAATTTGTTTATGGATGGGGTTGTTAGGGAGGTAAATGCAAGAGTTTTGGAAAGAGGGGCAAGTATGAAGTCTGTTGGGGATGAGAGAGCTTGGGAAGTGAGTCAGTTGTTGTTCGCTGATGATACAGCGCTGGTGGCTGATTCATGTGAGAAACTGCAGAAGCTGGTGACTGAGTTTGGTAAAGTGTGTGGAAGAAGAAAGTTAAGAGTAAATGTGAATAAGAGCAAGGTTATTAGGTACAGTAGGGTTGAGGGTCAAGTCAATTGGGAGGTGAGTTTGAATGGAGAAAAACAGGAGGAAGTGAAGTGTTTTAGATATCTGGGAGTGGATCTGGCAGCGGATGGAACCATGGAAGCGGAAGTGGATCATAGGGTGGGGGAGGGGGCGAAAATTCTGGGGGCCTTGAAGAATGTGTGGAAGTCGAGAACATTATCTCGGAAAGCAAAAATGGGTATGTTTGAAGGAATAGTGGTTCCAACAATGTTGTATGGTTGCGAGGCGTGGGCTATGGGTAGAGTTGTGCGCAGGAGGATGGATGTGCTGGAAATGAGATGTTTGAGGACAATGTGTGGTGTGAGGTGGTTTGATCGAGTAAGTAACGTAAGCGTAAGAGAGATGTGTGGAAATAAAAAGAGCGTGGTTGAGAGAGCAGAAGAGGGTGTTTTGAAATGGTTTGGGCACATGGAGAGAATGAGTGAGGAATGATTGACCAAGAGGATATATGTGTCGGAGATGGAGGGAACAAGGAGAAGTGGGAGACCAAATTGGAATTGGAACGATGGAGTGAAAAAGATTTTGTGTGATCGGGGCCTGAACATGCAGGAGGGTGAAAGGCGGGCAAGGAATAGAGTGAATTGGATCGATGTGGTATACCGGGGTTGACGTGCTGCCAGTGGATTGAATCAGGGCATGTGAAGCGTCTGGGGTAAACCATGGAAAGCTGTGTAGGTATGTACCTACATATATACATATATACACATGTACATAATTCATACTGTCTGCCTTTATTCATTCCCATCGCCACCCCGCACACATGAAATAGCAACCCCCTCCCCCTCATGTGCGCGAGGTAGCGCGAGGTAGCGCTAGGAAAAGACAACAAACGCCACATTCGTTCATACTCAGTCTCTAGCTGTCATGTAATAATACACCGAAACCACAGCTCCCTTTAAACATCTAGGCCCCACAGAACTTTCCATGGTTTACCCCAGACGCTTCACATGCCCTGGTTCAATCCATTGACAGCACGTCGACCCCGGTATACCACATCGTTCCAATTCACTCTATTCCTTGCACTCCTTTCACCTTCCTGCATGTTCAGGCCCCGATCACCCAAAATCTTTTTCACTCCATCTTTCCACCTCCAATTTGGTCTCCCACTTCTCCTCGTTCCCTCCACCTCAGACACATGTATCCTCTTTGTAAGTCTTTCCTCATTCATTCTCTCCATGTAGCCAAACCACTTCAAAACACCCTCTTCTGCTCTCTCAACCACACTCTTTTTACTACCACACATCTCTCTTACAATATTATTACTTACTCGATCAAACCACCTCACATTACATATTGTCCTCAAGCATCTCATTTCCAGCACATCCACCCTCCTCCGCACAACTTTATCTATAGCCCATGCCTCGCAACCTTAAACACACACACATGTATATATATATATATATACATATATATATATATATATATATATATATATATATATATATATATATATATATATATATGTATATATATATATTTATATATATATTTATATATATATATTTATATATATATATATATATATATATATATATATATATATATATATATATATATATATATATATATATATATATATATATAAATAAATATATATATATATATATATATATATATATATATATATATATATATATATATATATATATATATATATATATATATATATATATATATATATTCATATTATGTACAGGTATATATATGTATGTGTCTGTTTATGTATATATATAGGTATATATTGAAATGTATAGGTATGCATACGTGCTTGAGTGGACGTGTATGGATGGATATACATGTGTATGTGGGTGGGTTGGGCCATTTTTTCGTCTGTTTCCTTGCGTCAGTTCGCTAACGCTGGAGACAGCGACAAAGTATAACGAGACAATGCCAGGAATAGACGAGAACGGGTCAGACTGACTTTCATATCCAGCTAACACGTCCAACGCACCGAAATAACAGCTAACCCTATCCACAACCAGGCCCCATAGACCTTTCTATGGTTTCTTCCGGCCGTTCTACATGCCCTGGTTCAGTCTATTGAATGCACATCGACGCCTATACATTACAGCGTTCCACTTCCCTCTATCCCATGCACGCCATTCACCCTCCTTCATCTCCAGACCCCGATCAATCAAAATCTTTTTCACTCCATCCATCGACCTCAATTTGATCTTCTCCGGCTCCTTGTTCCCTCCACTTCTGACAGACATGTCGTCTTATTAAGCCTCTCCTCATTCATTTTCTTCATAAGTCTAACCATTTCAGCACACCTTTTTCAGCTCTTTCAAACACACTCTTTTCATTACCACTCCTCTCTGTAACCTTGTTATTTCTTACTCGATCAAACTACATCACACCAAATATCGTCCTCATTCATTTCATTTCCAACATATATAGCCCCCATCTGCACAATCCTATGTTTAGCCCATGCTCCGCATCCCTACATCATTGTTGGGACTAATAACCTTATAAATATACTGATTTTCGCCCTCCCATATAATCAACTATCTCTCTTTCCATACACTCTGCAGTGCCACCAAAACTTTTGCTCCCTCATCCGCGCTTCACTTACTCCAGAATTTCCCCTTTCAAACTCGCATCTCATCCCACCTATCCTTTTACCCTGCTGAAGGTAATAACGTTATTTTCATTCATAATTACCCTCAACACATTTTTCCAAACTCAGTCATCAAATTCAGCAGTATTTCACTCGAATCTCCCATTACTGCTGTGTCATCAGGAAACAAGTGATTCACTTTCTACGCACGCTCATGAGTGTTTCTCATACACATCCATTAAAGCAAACATCTGATCCACACATCTCTCCCTCTTCTTAAAAAGCACATTGTTCCTTCCCAGTGTGGTGCTCTGTATACGCCTTCACCCTATCAGTCGCTACTTTCCCATACAGCTTATCATGTACACTCAGCAACATATAACTATAGTTTGAACACTTACCTTTGTTGTTCTTTCCATTATACTATGGCACTATACATCTCACCACAGTCTATACACTTACTGAAAATGGTAAGTAACCAATCAGCAACAGTTACAATCCTCTCTAAAAAAGAGAATGAAATATCATCCAGTTCTGCCGGCTTGCCACATTTCATCTCACGCAAGGCTTTCACCACCTCTTCTCTCTTCAAAATACCACTCTTCATAATTCTGTCACTTCATCCCGACCTAAACACCCTACATCTCCTACCCTATCATCAAACACATTCACCAGTCCTTCGAAATACTCGCTCCATCTCCTAAATTGGCCATTAGCTTGACCGGTAGCAAAGTTAAGATTCTTATCTTTCTTCTATCCAGAAAATACATATGCGAAAGAAAAGGAAAAATGTTGGGGGTAACACTAAGAAGATCCACAGTACTATAATTGATTAGTTGAAAGGGTTCAAATGACGATGTTCCTCAGATTTAGAAATTATAGTTCATACTTTCAGTTTGTGTTTATAAAGGACTTGTGCCTGGCGCGATATTGTACTTCGCCTCGTCTTTTACTCAGTGACTTTTTTCCTTTTTCTTTCGCTCACTCGATCTTGTTTACCACTCTTCCCAACCGCAATGTTCCAAAGTTTTTATATCACGACGTGTTACACTTCTTCAAATGTATTCACACTGTGTCCTACGCAAGGCTTTAAAGTGATCGTTACTTTTCTTTCTTAACGATGTACCTTACCTACTCAGGGATCCTATTTTTCTGAACACTCACTGTCATTTTCTGCTCCATATTGACATAAACTTGACCCTTACCGCGCCACGCCCTACAGTGTACTTAACCCTGTTTTGTGTCATTACTTTGTTGATCAACTTGTGTTGTCCTGCCACGTGTTTTCCTAGCCTTGTGTTTTCCTCCTTCTCTTTCCTCGTCACACCTGTGGGGTTCCCTCATTAAGCTATGCCTAGCCTCGTGTTCTCCTCTGTTCTGCTTCGTCTCATATCCTCTGTGCCACATGTCGCTTTATACTCGACTACTGTTTTGCCCCAAGGCTCAGCTTCATGTCCACATGTTATACACGGAACAGCGCGCTGAATAGGAATATAAACCTTAGAAAATAAAATCACATGTACGACGAGCAACGTCTAACTGAAGCAGTAGTTAGTATCCTAGCTCCGGCAGTGTGTGTGTGTGTGTGTGTGTGTGTGTTTTATGTGTTTGTGTGTCTGTTTGTTTCTGTGTGTGTGTGTGTGTGTATGTGTGTGTGTGTGTGTGTGTGTGTGTGTGTGTGTGTGTGTGGGTAAGTGTGTGTGTGTGTGTGTGTGTGTGTGTGTGGATGTGGGTGGGTGAGTGTGGAGGGACTGGCCCAACAGATGGCGCTAGCTTGTCAAATGCAGGGGCTGCTGTGTGTGTGTGTGTGTGTGTGTGTGTGAGTGTGTGGTGGCGCCCGCCTCTCTCCTCTACTCCCACCCGGCACACTTTGTATTGATCTTTTTCCCCTTCCTGTGGTGGTGAAGCCCACACTATCATAATCACAGGGATTCCTCAGGGCTTCTGCAGCATTTGTGGATACGCTGAATGTCACTCCGTGTGGGAATGCTTAATCCTCGCAAATTGAATTCTCAGATATCTGATTTAAGTCAGGTTTTATAGCGGATAATGTCTTTTATGACGACAACTATGTGAGAAAGAAAGTCAGATTGCAACAAAATACTTTATGACGGTCATTATGGAAGAGTTAAGGGTACATAGTGTGGTTCAAAGACAACCTAGCACACTGTTGCCCATACATTAAATACTGGAAACATTAGTACGTGAATATATGGAATGTTCAATTTTATATATATATATATATATATATATATATATATATATATATATATATATATATATATATATATATATATATATATATATATCCTTGCACGCCTTTCACCCTCCTGCATGTTCAGGCCCCGATCACTCAAAATTTTTTTCACTCCATCTTTCCACCTCCAATTTGGTCTCCCACTTCTCGTTTCCTCCTCCTCTGACAAGGCGTGCAAGGAATAGAGTGAATTGGAACGATGTGGTATACCGGGGTCGACGTGCTGTCAATGGATTGAACCAGGGCATGTGAAGCGTCTGGGGTAAACCATGGAAAGTTCTGTGGGGCCTGGATGTGGAAAGGGAGCTGTGGTTTCGGTGCATTATTACATGACAGCTAGAGAGTGAGTGTGAACGAATGGGGCTTTTGTTGTCTTTTCCTAGCGCTAACTCGCACACATGAGGGGGGAAGGGGTTGTTATTCCATGTGTGGCGAGGTGGCGTTGGGAATGAATAAAGGCAGACAGTATGAACTATGTACCTGTGTAAATATGTATATGTCTGTGTGTGTATATATATGTATACATTGAGATGTATAGTTATGTATATTTGCGTGTGTGGACGTGTATGTACATACATGTGTATGTGGCTGGGTTGGGCCATTCTTTCGTCTGTTTCCTTGCGCTATCTCGATAACACGGGAGACAGCGACAAAGCAAAATAAATAAATAAATAAATAAATATATATATATATATATATATATATATATATATATATATATATATATATATATATATATATATATATATATATGTATATTTTTTTTTTTTTTTTTTTTTTCATACTATTCGCTATTTCCCGCGATAGCGAGGTAGCGTTAAGAACAGAGGACTGGGCCTTTGAGGGAATATCCTCACCTGGACCTCTTCTCTGTTCCTTCTTTTGGAAAAAAAAAGAAAAAAAGAGAGGGGAGGATTTCCAGCCCCCCGCTCCCTTCCCTTTTAGTCGCCTTCTACGACACGCAGGGAATACGTGGGAAGTATTCTTTCTCCCCTATCCCCAGGGAAAATATATGTATATATATATATATATATATATGACTCATGCTGGCAGCTGGCACTCCTCTACCTCCGGTTTATGACACATATAATATAAATATATATGTATATATATATATATATATATTATATGTGTCATAAACCGGAGGTAGAGGAGTGCCAGCTGCCAGCATGAGTCACTGAGAAATCGTCTTATACACAATGAATATTTGAGAAATTATAGTAATATTATTCATGAGTATTTATTTTCATCAGACACACACCATACACTAACTCCATCACGGGGTTTATACGTGACTCAGTGAAAGACTCACCACGGTTGTGGACGCGCGTTCAAGGTTAAAGATCAATTTTCACACTTTCGTTTTGTTTTTTTTGGTCACAGATTCCGTTTTTATGTTTCCAGTGGTCGTTAGGTTGCTGGTTACGTTGTTTGCTGACTTAGTCTCGACCATCTTGCCCGAGGACGATCTAATTTTTTTTTCTATTAGCAGGGAATTTATTGTTTCACTTTAATGTCCACATACACTTAACTCGCTTTTGTAATCCAGTCAGGACTGTGATTTTTACCTATTTTCTTTTTCCTTTCAGGAGGTTGATCACGTGAAAAAAAATCTATAATTCAGAAATCATTTTGTCACTTCTCCAGATGAGAGAGAGAGAGAGAGAGAGAGAGAGAGAGAGAGAGAGAGAGAGAGAGAGAGAGAGAGAGAGAGAGAGAGAGAGAGAGAGAGAGAGAGAGAGAGAGAGAGAGAGAGAGAGAGAGAGAGAGAGAGAGAGAGAGAGAGAGAGAGAGAGAGAGAGAGAGAGAGAGAGAGAGTTTTTAAGGGGATGTTATGCACACCAAGCACTTGATGCATCTGTTAACAGTGTTCCGTCCTCTGACCAGTGGCATGTCTGGCTGTAGTCCTGATGAAGTATGCCAAGACGTTCACATTACACACTGGTCCACTGGTCCTCGTACAGGTAAACCCCACCAACACTGGTGTATGAACACGATCTGTGCTCAGCTGTTGGTAAATGCACCACTGCGGGTTGGCTGGGACTGTCCAGGTGGTAAGTGATGAATTCTCAAAAATCACGAACAATATGCAACAACAACAAGTGGGATTCTATCGATACACAGGATGGTTGGAAAATTTTGCTTGATGTCGTTGAGAGCCAGGGATATAACACTCAGTGAGGTATAACATACATTCTTATTGCCTTTTCATTATCCATGAAACATAAGCCGCATTAATTCCCACCTAAACAGCTTTCATCGAAAATTTATGGAATACGAAAACACTCGTTGAAATACAAACACATTTATAGTTTTTATTCACTAATGTTAATTTCCTAAGAAAAAGCTCTGAACGGAGGAGTAAAGCATTACCTTCAATTTTTTGTGTCTTGTGAACGTAGCTTTCAGTACATGAACAAAAATACCTAATGCTTGTTATCCAAAAGTACATCATAATCCTTGTTCACCTAACTGTAAGAGAGTAAGGTCATGTTTGCTCCTTGCTATTCATTTTCAACGACGGCAGAAGAAACCAGCATGTAAATCAGTGAGGTCAGGTAATTTCCTATTATTTCCACGGACTTAATATGAGCTCGTAATGATGTGTCAGTTTACCAAGAAGGTGATCCATGAAGCTATGTCATTCTGATTTTTACGTCATCGATAAATACCTTCCAAGACAGCATCTATATCTATATATCTGTATCTATCTATCTATCTATCTATCTACCTATCTATCTATCTATCTATCTATCTATATATATATATATATATATATATATATATATATATTTATTATTTTTTTGCTTTGTCGCTGTCTCCCGCGTTTGCGAGGTAGCGCAAGGAAACTGACGAAAGAAATGGCCCAACCCACCCACATACACAAGTATATACATACACGTCCACACACGCAAATATACATACCTATACATCTCAATGTACACATATATGTACACACACAGACACATACATATATACCCATGCACACAATTCACACTGTCTGCCTTTATTCATTCCCATCGCCACCTCGCCACACATGGAATACCATCCCCCTCCCCCTCATGTGTGCGAGGTAGCGCTAGGAAAAGACAACTCAGTCTCTAGCTGTCATGCAATAATGCCCGAAACCACAGCTCCCTTTCCACATCCAGGCCCCACACAACTTTCCATGGTTTACCCCAGACGCTTCACATGCCCTGATTCAATCCACTGACAGCATATATATATATATATATATATATATATATATATATATATATATATATATATATATATATATATATATATATATATATATATATATATATATATATATATATTTTTTTTTTTTTTTTTTTTTTTTTTTTTTATACTTTGTCGCTGTCTCCCGCGTTTGCGAGGTAGCGCAAGGAAACAGACGAAAGAAATGGCCCAACCCCCCCCCCCATACACATGTACATACACACGTCCAGACACGCAAATATACATACCTACACAGCTTTCCATGGTTTACCCCAGACGCTTCACATGCCTTGCTTCAATCCACTGACAGCACGTCAACCCCTGTATACCACATGACTCCAATTCACTCTATTTCTTGCCCTCCTTTCACCCTCCTGCATGTTCAGGCCCCGATCACACAAAATCTTTTTCACTCCATCTTTCCACCTCCAATTTGGTCTCCCTCTTCTCCTCGTTCCCTCCACCTCCGACACATATATCCTCTTGGTCAATCTCTCCTCACTCATTCTCTCCATGTGCCCAAACCATTTCAAAACACCCTCTTCTGCTCTCTCGACCACGCTCTTTTTATTTCCACACATCTCTCTTACCCTTACGTTACTTACTCGATCAAACCACCTCACACCACACATTGTCCTCAAACATCTCATTTCCAGCACATCCATCCTCCTGCGCACATCTCTATCCATAGCCCACGCCTCGCAACCATACAGCATTGTTGGAACCACTATTCCCTCAAACATACCCATTTTTGCTTTCCGAGATAATGTTCTCGACTTCCACACATTTTTCAAGGCTCCCAAAATTTTCGCCCCCTCCCCCACCCTATGATCCACTTCCGCTTCCATGGTTCCATCCGCTGACAGATCCACTCCCAGATATCTAAAACACTTCACTTCCTCCAGTTACCAAGTATCGCTTTCTAAAGATCACTGCTCCTCAAAGCCACGCTGCTTCAAGTAGCAAGGAAATATGAACCCCTTTGGAAAGACACGTGCCTCGTTTCCATTTACTGATGTTAGGACTACTGTAACTTCAAACATGCTCACTTTTGCCCTCCCAGATAACGATCTCTCTTTCCACACATTCTTCAGTGCTCCCAGAACTGGATCACCATCTCACCCACCCTATGACCTTTCACTTCATTGGTTCCATTGGCTGCCATGTCCACTCCCAAATATTTAAAACACTTCACTTCCTCCAACTTTTCTCCATTCAGACTCACACACCAACTAACCTATACCGCAACCCTGCTAAACCTAATAACCTTGCTTTTATTCACATTTACTCTCGGCTTCTTTTTTCAAACACTCTTCCAAACTCAGTCACTAACTTTGCAATTTCACGCTTGAATCTGCACTCAGCGATGTATTATCAGCGAACAACAACTGACTTATTTCCCAGGCCCTCTCTTTCCCTACAGATTGCATATTCGCCCCTCTCTCCAAGACTCACATTTGCCTCCCTCACCACCCCATCCATAAACAAATTAGATAACTAGGGTGACATCACACCCCCCTGCCGCAGAACAACCTTTACTTAAAGCCATTTGCTATCCTCCCTTTCCATTCGTACTCAATGCAAACACATGATCCATACATCCTCTGCTACTTCTAAAACGTAGTGTCCCAATCCCATGCTCTGTACATCGATATTGTATTTTTTCTTGAAACCTTTACTATCTTTACCCTCACTTCACAAGATAGCGATCAGACATCCTACCAGCTGCCCCTCTCAACATATTTTCATCCAACATCAATAAATATATATATATATATATATATATATATATATATATATATATATATATATATATATATATATATATATATTGGAAAGGATCACAATTTTGCGCGTGATCAAGATATTCCTATGAGTCCACGGGGAAAATGAAACACGAAAAATTCCCAAGTGCACTTGGGAACTTTTCTTGTTTCATTTTCCCCGTGTACTCATAGGAATATATATATATATATATATATATATATATATATATATATATATATATATATATATATATATTTCTTTTCTTTTTTCTTTCGTACTATTCGCCATTTCCCGCATTAGCGAGGTAGCGTTAAGAACAGAGGACTGGGCCTTTGAGGAAATATCCTCACCTGGCCCCCTTCTCTGTTCCTTCTTTAAAAAAAAAAAAAAAAAAAAGAAAAAAAAAGAATGAGAGGGGAGGATTTCCAGCCCCCCGCTCCCATCCCTTTTAGTCGCCTTCTACGACACGCAGGGAATACGTGGGAAGTATTCTTTCTCCCCTATCCCCAGGGATAGTATATATATATATATATATATATATATATATATATATATATATATATATATATATATATATATATATATATATATATATATATATATATATATATATATATATATATATATATATATATATATATATATATATATATATATATATATATATATATATATATATATATATATATATATATATATATATATATATATATATACATAACCCACATCACCTTTGAATTTCCCTTCGGCAAATGAGAAAACTTTATCAAGAGGAACACATTAAAAAGTCTACAAAATTTCCTTTTACAGAACCGAACTTTCGTAGAATATATCATAAGTTCAAATTGTTTATAACGTGTTTGTGTGTGTGTGTGTTTGTGTGTGTGTGTGTGTGTAGTCTCTCTACGGCAAGTGGAGCGAGACAGTCTTCACCAGGGAGACGTATGTGGACAAAAGAGCGACCTAACCTAACGAGGTGCTCCTCGCTAGCGGAGTTCTCGCTTTGACCCAGTGAGTAAAGAAATTGATAATTGCATGATTGAAATCTGAAGGTCATTGTCCTAACCCAAGAGCTGGAAGAGGTGCAGGAATTTATTTGTAGTGACTCCTCGAAAAGGCAATAAAATTGGAGTTATAGCGAATTAAAATCACTAATTTCCTCGAACTTATGAGCGTAATGATAGGTTCAAAAGATTGACCTCTTTAGAGCTGCATGTTTGTTTGATGTAAGTTTGTTTTGACCAATATGTCGTTCGAGGACACTACCCGCGCTACCTCTTCCTTTTTTGTCTGTTCACCGGAACCTATTGTTAACTTTCGTGCCGCCCCGTATGTAAACCACTTTATTGTCTGCTCTTTCTCATATCTAGTTCTATCATCCACTCTTCCGTTCTGCGGCCACCGACCCAATACTTAGTAATTGCTTTCTCATACCAGTGCCACGGTCCTGCTTTCCTACCGCAGCTTTTTATCTTATGCTTACTGTCTCATTCTCAGGACCACCTGTTTATTGTTCCCTTTCACCTGTACTGTGACTATTTGTTGTGTTGTACATTGCTTTGCTGTTATTACTGCATACTGCTCCCTGTCTGACGTCGTTCCATCATATTTACGGCGATCTACAGCACTACTGCTGTCACAGTCCTCGTGTTTCAGCTTCTTTGCACAATATGTTCGGTAATCATTTTTCTTACGTCTTGCTACATTTTTCATGTCCCATAAATTACCAAGTCGTAATTACATCTTTATTCCGTGCAGGAGAGAGTTCTATACTCGTGGTGCGCCATCTCTGACATTATGTTTTACCAACGTTGTCTTGCCTCTTGAACTGCCGTACCTTGTGTTCCGTGCCTGCTGTTGTATCTTACCTCACTCTTGCTACTTCCTGTCCCGTACCTGCTACTTTGTAGCTTATGGATCTCACCAGCTGATACATATCTACTACGTTGTACCTCTTGTTCCTCACTTGATTTTCCATGATTGCTGCTTTATACCAGCCGTCCCCTTCCTGCTTTTATCATAGCTTTTGTGTGCGCTGCTTACTTGCTTTTAGGTTACCAGAAATTATTACTCCCCAGTCTTGTTCCTTGTTTACCTTCTGCAATTTTAACAGAATTTCGTTTTTGTTGCCGATATGGAAAACTGCATTTATCGATATCATAATCCTTTTGTCACCTATGAGCTCAGTCCATCAGCTTGTCCATGTTAGTGTGACGCTGCAGATGTTCAAGCTTATTTGTGGATTATTTCCCAGTTCTGTATCATCAGCGAATTTCGATATCATATAATGCATCCCATTTTTAGTATCATTAACAGATGTATATGAAAAAGAGAACCGGTCACAAGACTGATCCTTGTGGCACTTCATTTGTCACGTCTAACCATTCGGAGGCCAGTCCATCAATCACAACCATTTCCTTACAATAGACCAGTCAACCAATATCCTACCCAGCGAGGTACAATTCCATCATAGCTGTTACCAAAGGTGTGGCATGTACTTCCATGTTGCTGAAACTGAATACAATAGTTGTGCTTTGTCATTGTCCATTGGTAAATATTTTTCATGTGATAATGATCCGAGGTCACTATTTCTGCTGTCAATATGAGGGTCTTCAAAATTTATGGGACCTAAATTCGTGAATATTTTTATGAAAGGTGATGATGTGGCGCCTCTTCGTGTTCTTGTGGCTTTCCCATCTTCCGAAACCTGGAATTATGGTATGTTTATTCATCACCTCATTATGTAAATAAGGTTGGATGGTTGGTTCGTGCTGTAGGCCTATCAAATACTGCGGTCATCAAAGCCGATGGATGTACAGAATTCGTCAAACATAATCTTATCATCGAAGATAAGGTCTTCATTCCAAGGCGTCAGAAACTATTTCCAAAATAGATAACTTCTTTTATCATTTTCATTTTATGTTTGGAAATACTGAATTTTGCAAGAAAGAAATCTTTTGCCTTCCTTCATTATCCATTGCAATAATCTACGGTTCATTCCTGATTCATCCGGGAATTAACGAGCTGATATGCGAGGCCTTCTTTCCATTCGTCATCATCAAGACATGATAACTTCTCGGACACAAACTCGAACACGCCCTCTTGAACAGCATCAGTTCCATTTTGCATTGATTCAACTTTTTTTAATCTTTCGCTCACATTTGTTCATTGTTTTGGTTATCAGGAACACGAGATACTACGAACCTTCACTGAAATGCCCGTTTCACTCACTTCAGCGGTTTTTAATGTAAGTGTGGCATCAGGGTCTGACATCCAAGCTTTAAGCTTCCTCTCTCACTCGTTTCTCTCATAAGCATCATCATTTCTGGACGGTTTATCTCTATGAATACTTAGACATCGATTCAACTCTTTTTCCATATTAACACAGGATTCCGCCTTGTCTCCTACGTTGTCCTACATTCTTATCAAAACGTATTTCTTTCTTCAACAATATCCAATTGCATTTACAAGTTTAGGACCAAAAAGTACGTCCTCGTCTTATGAATCCGTTCCATCTTCCCTTGCTCGATCATCATCTCATTTCGCCAGAATAGCCTCAGTATATTTGGATTTGTACAGGATTTTGCAGTGGAGCAGACGCAATCTACTTAACTTTAAGTCATATATATATATATATATATATATATATATATATATATATATATATATATATATATATATATATATATATATATATATATATATATATATATATAAAATAATCAAACTTGTGTCTTTCAGCATACAGCGTTTTTTTTTTTTTGTACGTGTGATACAGTTTTATGAAACAATATAGCTTTGTAAATAGGTTTTTTATTACTGTTTATATTTCACAGAAAACCATCAGCAGTGTCAGACGAACTTTTAACATTTGCCTGGAACACATGGGACCAAATTAGACGCCTTTGATGTTTCATTATACTTGACTTCCTTAAACACAGGAGAACGAGTTGGGGGGAACTCAACTCCAGCAGGGTCTCTGAAGCTTCCGGGTTTTTATGTCAGACGTGAACATTCATCGCCTTCTAAAGCAAGAGGGTCCTCCATTCTCCAGCTTAGCCCTTGACTCGACTCGAGTTCACAGAGCCTTGAGTGCGACACCAGTCTTTATAACGAGAGAGTTACTTATCTAATGTATAGAATAACAGCGGGAGCAGTGGGTCTTGTTGCCTCCACCGGGAAGAAGGCGTAAAGTTCTGACGAGTGAGACAGGGAAATAGTCTGATGAGTAACACCTTGTGGAATCATGCCCTTATGGAACTCCTGCACTATATAAGAGGCTGCTGGATCATCTCGCTGTGCCACTGGAAACAGAGACATCTCAGATCTGTCGTCAGTGGTTCGTCTGTTATTCAGCTGGTATTCCTCCAAGAGTTAACATTGATATAACGTTTTTGGATAGAAATACGATCACATTACATCCATTATGCCCTGAATGATTTCGAAATTTGTCTCGAACATGTCTATCTATCAATCTACTTATCCATCTATCAATATAGTGATTTCTTTTCTTACATATGATAACCCCAGGACCTTTCTAAAGGTTTCTGCAGTTCGTGGTTGGACTGATTTCAGTAGCAGGGTTATGTAGGCTCTTTTGGAGTGAAATTTCTTAGACGAAACTCCATGTACTTCCAATGATACACCAAATGGCGTCCTAGCTTCGTCTCTTCGATGTATATCAACTCACTGTTATATTTCTCTCTTGTGTCTACCCTGATGATGTGATTATTACACGAAAGTGCACTTGGGAACTTTTCGTGTTTCATTTTCCCCGTGGACTCATAGGAACACACACACACACACACACACACACACACACACACACATATATACACACATATATATATATATATATATATATATATATATATATATATATATATATATATATATATATGATTCTTATTATGTTGAATGCTCCACTCAAGGATAAAAGTCCACATCAATGCCGGGCCTTAATTGAAATATAGAGAGAATTATGAGACGGAAAAAGAAAAGAAAAGGAAAAGTATTCACGAGTTTTGGAGGATGCGAAAGACCTGTCTTTTGAAATGTGCCTAGTTATTAGGAAAGACATGAGAAGATAGAGTTCCAAATCTTCGACCTGTAGGGAAAGAAGCAGGTATGTGATTTTTCGTTTTACATGTAGTATGTGGCTTGTTGGCGCTATATCGGGGTTATAATGAGCAACACAGTGGCAAACTTAGTTCCTCTTACAAGCGGCAGTCTTAGGCATCGTCCCTCTGTAAGAAACCTTTTTTCCTTCTCTCACTAGCTTTCGTAAATGGAAATGGTCGCTATGAAATTAGCGATAGTAAATCCGAACGATGTTGACGAAGTTCGAATATCAACTTATAAAGTCAATATATGAGAGATTCATGGACACCCTTCCTGGTCAAACCTTACGTATTCTAAGTGTGCAAACAAAACTAAATTACAGTCAATATCAGGTATGTTATCATCATTTGCAAGAGGTGGAAGACCTGAGCATTTCTTGGAAACATAACGGAATTGCGGCAACTCGCTGCAGACGACATTGGTTTTCGTCTCATCTCGTCAGTAATCTGAGCATGTACAAGGGAGCAAAATGAAACCACTTTACACTAATTGCTGGCAGTGATATTAGTTACGTTTTCTCAAAAAGTATTTTGAATTTCTTCAAGAATCCCTGAGGAGGAATATATTTCTAGGAATTCTGTTTAGTTTAGGAGGTGTTCTGCTTTGCGGTTCCGCTTTGTGTTTGGTTACTGCATATATGAATATTGTAGAGATGTGCTGTGCGGCTCCTCGGCTCTTGCGTCAGGTACTTAACGAGTGAACGGAAGTAAGACGTAGAGGAAGGGATCTTCAGCTTGGGTAGGCCGGGCACGCCTGATGGTTCTGGTCTGGATATGTATTCTGGTCACGACGACCTGGAAAATGGAGGAGCCTGGAACTTGAGGAAGCTTTGCGTGTTAGACGTTCTATCATGCACCCAAGTGTTGCCAGATCCCTGTGATGTTACCGGACTGGGTAGTAAGGTCAAATTTTGAGGGAGGAGGTCTTCCATACTAGCATTATTTGCAGAGGCTCACTAAACACATGTGTTAAGGAAAGATGAAAGTTACATCAAATGAACAGAGATAATATGTTATCATTCGGTTTCTAAATTTCTTTCCAGACTGAACAATAATTGAATAACCAAAGAAGATATGTTCAAAGAGTTGTAGTCTCATTCATGGTCAGAGGGTGGATGATATGCTAAGACAAGATGACGAGAAGTATACTTGTAAATAAACGTTGTCCCCTTACAACCCAGAGAGCCTTCACTAGCAACAAGTTCCCCTCACAATCCAGAGAGCTCACACTAGCTACAAGTTCCCCTCTCATCCCAGAGAGCCGACACTAACCACAAGTGCCCTTCTTGCTCAAGGAGTCGAGGTCGTCTTAATAATAGGTTTTCCTGCAGCTTCTGATATCAGTGGGACCCGGTATACTGGGATGTGTATATCCCTAATGAAACGCAAACACCGACGATAATGAATGTATTAAAGCGGTTATGCAGGCGGTCCTTACGTAAATAGTGAAGTTTCTAGTGGACTCAACCAAATCATATTTCCTCTAGTGAGTCTAGATGCTTGTCTGAGTAAATGGAAATATATTACAACTTTCTCTACCCTGGATAATGGAGAGGCTGGCTGATTGGATGCCATGGCGAATAAAAGAAGGTTGTGACATTGTTATCAAAATGAAGTAGTTCACAGCGACTAATTCATTCCTTTATATATCACCTGAACAGCGAATGATTCATCTGATACAGTACTGGAATGTTTAAGACAAAAATGTATTAGGTACAACCTATTGTTGTATATACAACCTATTGTTGTATGAAGTATATATCTTGAGATTTCTGAACCTGCGAGAGAGATTATAGTCTGCCATCACTGCCTGTCTGCTGAGGGGGAATAATGGGAGAGAATTTCAATACACAATCCAAGTTTCTCACCGTTGGACAACTATGATGGTGAGACACTTTCCATCCAATTTTGAATCTAAAATTTTTTTGACTAACTGGTGACATAATTGAGACAACGTATGAAGGTGGAAAGACAACCGTAGGATTCAGATAAGATATGACCTTATCACAGGACGCAAATATTAAGCCGGAGACAAAGGAAGGAATTACAAAAACAAATAAAAGTTGAGTGATAGGAGAAATGTTAAGTAGACGGAGACGCAAGTCATAGAAAGTAAGTGGATCATGAATCTCTCTCTCTCTCTCTCTCTCTCTCTCTCTCTCTCTCTCTCTCTCTCTCTCTCTCTCTCTCTCTCTCTCTCTCTCTCTCTCTCTCTCTCTCAGCAGATGAAAGAGAACAGCTCCAAAGGCTAATTAATCTTTGCGAGTCATTCAGCCTTATACAGGTAAGCCACATACCAGGCAGAGGAAACGGTACAATACACCTTCTATCTTTACAAATGACATGTCACTATACTCACACACAGAGGTTACTGAGACAAGCTTATCAGGTAACAGTACCATAGCGTACGGTGTGGACACAAGTGGAACAGAGCGCCTCAAAAACCGAAAATATCGCAGGTTGAGGACTGCTTATCACCATGACAGAGAACGGGAGGTGAACAGTGAAATGAGTGTAAACAAACTGGAGTGATAAGTACGATAATATTTGAAGGGAAAATAGGAAAAAAAATTCAATGTTAACATCAAGAAAGGAGAAGAATCGTGCAAAACGAAAGAGACCGAATGAAAAGAAATAATGAATTCATAGAAAAAGAGCATGGAGGATGAAATGTAGCAACTATAAACGAAAGAATAAAAGAACCAGAGAAAATATAGGAATATTACAAGAAAAAGGAATCTTCCCTAGGAACAACAGAGAATGAATGTAGTGTAGCGCAAAGCATTGAAAACCCCCCAAAAATCATTCTCTTACGTAAACAAAGCGAATATTACCATGTCAGAGCCTTAGTATGAGAGTGATTTATGAAAATGGTCTCAGAAAATCTGAAGATGTTAACTGAATGATTAAAATCAGTATTCACTGGAAATCTAAAAGGTAAATTAGACAATGAACTGTTTTACCAACATGAATATTGTGTAGTCACTAATACCGGCAAAAACATACAAATAGATTACCTTCATAAAACGTTGGCTCAACGCTTCAATATAATTCCAGTCAAACATCCTAAAAAAAAAGAAAAATAGTGAAACAAATGATGCTGGTGCTGAGCAAAGTCTGAGCAAACCAAACTATTAAACATTCACATGATAGCATGTGTAGCCAATTCATAATCAAAAACGTTTTAACTAAGAGAAAATTTAAACTAGGAGCAAACTGAACTATCTAAGATTAAGATGTTTTATTGGAGGCTCCACTATGAACGGTACCATCATCACTTTTCTTTGAAGTAAGATGTGTAAGATGTCGAGTGAGAAAAGAAATATAGCTTTGCTGGTGACACCAGTGCTAGAAACACGATTGAATTAGAAGTATGATGAAAGGGAAAGACATAAGGCGTATAAAAATGGGCTGAAGTGAAGCTCATGGAATTCAATGAAGAAATTAGTATTATATATATATGGCAGATAATCAAAATATTCGTGACACTGTACAAAGGCCCAACTGGAAAAGATACAGAAAGTAAAACAAATATCACAAATCTAAGACGTTTACTGAAAAATAAGAATTGGACGAATACATTGAGAAGATGGCTCTAGTGAGACAAGTAATGAGCTGCATGATAATGACATCTCTCACTCCAAGAGATAGGAAACTAATGGTGAAAATATTCATTGTATACATGAGAAGCAAAATTGAATACATCCCTGTTAAATGCAAATGAGCCATTGTTGAGGGATGAACGAATCTCAACTTTACAAACCAAAGAGAAAACAAGGAAGATATATGAAAATTTATGCATGGCAACATACCGAGGGTACAAATTATTGTATATTGGGTCAAGTAGCCTTCGAAATAGAAAGAATCAAAAATAGCAATGATATTATTGAATATACAAATAAGAATGTAGAATGAGAATATGCAAGAGTCCAGAACGAATGATGTAGATCATTCAATACAACATCATGGAAGATAAGAAACGTGCATGGCATAAGTACTGGAACATATAAAACGTAACCTATATAAATGGTTGAAAGCTGTTCCAGATAAAGAAAGGTTTTACAATATTGTGATGAGCATGGCAGAAGTGAGAAACAATTTTATGAGGCTTGAGAGATATACTGTGAGCGCCTTCTAGCTAGCCCAGCCTGTTAGAAAAATGATTACAATATTCAATAAATCACTAGCGACTTACACACTTTACCAGCGTCATGGCACGTCCATCAAGCATACTGGTGTCTCCATATTACTATGGTGGAATGTAAATTTCATACATCATTATAGTGCACAGAGCCACGAGGTCATGGAATAAGATGAAAGGTTCACCATCAGGTAACACATTTCCTACCAATCACGTCTCATAGTCTAACCCAGATTGTACCTACCAGTAAGCATGACTGGTAGAATGAGTGATGATGCTAGGTAGCAGAGCTAACACTTGGGGACTACATCCTTGATGCAAGATATTTGTGCAGCACTGTTGATCCTTTGTAGTACTGGTAGTTGTGTGACTTTCTGAACTCTTTCACTATCAGCCTTGAGAATAGACTTGCTTTTTGTTACGAAATACAATATGCTAGTTATCTGCAACTACGTGTCCTCCAGGTATAGAGTCCACAATACACATTCCACCATCATTCAACATGTCCACGTTTACAGAGTTGTTGGCCATGTTGTTCGGGCTGAGCTAAATGGGAGTGTCTCTCATGCCATGTGTTTGTCCAGCCTTGGTCATGATTTTGTTCCGTCCTCCAGGGTTGTATTTCACGCCTGCCACCTCCTGCATGGCGAGGCTAAACTCAGCATCAGCCAGCATGGTGAGCAGCCGTGTCACACTCCCTAGTTTGACGCTGCCTCAGTGATCAGATCTGCTCTCTTGTGGTGAAATCTTCCGGTGGTCTACACTCGCCCTTGAGGTATATACGAAGACCTGAATATCTTTGCAAAAGAAAATAGCGATGGCTTTTATTCTGAGACTGTTGAACACAATATTCATCTCGGGAAATTATGCAAATATGGAAATACCTACGCCATACACCTAAGCTTCATTTAACGATACAATTTCTTTTTACCTGTTTTCAGGCGATATAAAAAGTTTCCATTCTAAATAGTGGTTTGTTAATTTGATAAGGATTCATCTTGGACAAGAATGGACAAAGATTATCCACCAGACCAAATTATATATCTATTGATTACAGACTGCAGTACAGAGGTGCCAGTCACGTTACGCTGATCACTTGACGTGGATCATGCCAATGCAAAGTATCTTCTGTTGCACTCATCATGGGATTGTACCCTAAACGGTACCCTAAACACGGTGATGAGCGAGGAAAGTTGCACAGATGACTTATGTAGGAATAACTGCAACCATTACATAGAACTTCAGTGGCGCGAATAATGTCGCCGTGGAGCCGTAGAGAAATATTTGTCGAGTCTGTTCTTAAACGTACCGATGGTGTTGCTTTCATCAACTCTCACTAGTATTCATGTCTTATGTTTAAACTCTTGTAAAGGGAAAGATATTTTGCCTTACTCGAAGGAAAACATTTACCAGTGAACCTGTAACCATTAATACATATGAAATCAGGCAAACAATAGCATTGAATAGCTACTCAGATTGAGATGTCAAAGCCTCTGAAAATGTTGAGTGCCAGTAGCAACTCATCTCTTGACCTGCTCGTTTCCTTTCATTTTTGAGATAACGTGAGTCATCTAATCTGATCTCTTAGAACTAGTTTCTCATTTCAGAAAGCAATTTAGAAGCCTGCCAATGAAATTTCTTAGAGGATATGTAATATGTATGTTACGATGCATTAGGTTGAAAATTTTTAACAAGAAACGCTGTGAACAGTTTGATCAATATCTGAATCCAAACGAGATTAGATTTATAGATATGATTACTTTTCCTTAGGAAAATTCTTCTTTTATTTCGCCAACCTCAAGAAACATTGTTAAGATTCGTAAAAGACAAAAATAAAAGTACCCAAATCTCTCTTTCCCCCCCTCTCTCTCTCTCTCTCTCTCTCTCTCTCTCTCTCTCTCTCTCTCTCTCTCTCTCTCTCTCTCTCTCTCTCTCTCTCTCTCTCTCTCTCTCTCTCTCTCTCTCTCTCTCTCTCTAGCCATTAGATATATATGTAAATTTTTGTTTATACATAATTGTCTATCCCGCCTTAGCGAGGCAGCAATAGGGATAGACGACGGAGCTTTCTAAGAACAATCTCCCTGATATGCTTCGTATGTGATCACTTATGAAGAGTAATAATACAGATAATAGATGGCTTCCCGCAATCTTCTCCCGGATATTTTTCATTTCTTGTATTACGCGTAGGAAGCACGCGGGTGCGGTAATCAACAAACCCTCACCTAGTCATAGGCAACTTCTGAGGTACACATTCATAATCACTCCTACACCAGTTTCTATGAATGCGTTCTGGTGTTACTCATGATATTTTTAAGCTCCTACTGTTCCTGGGCTACTTTTAGTAGCAAGGAAGTGCAGACCATCTTAGAGTGAGAAATTTTATAGAAGACTGCTTCCAGTGATACTACCTCGCCAAAGTGGCTTTTCACTCTCAGTGCAGCCTCCAGAAAGCAAAGCCCAGTAACGCCTCTTCAGATCTTTGATTATATATCTAACTTGAAATATGTAGAAAACGTTGGTAGAACGACAAAGCTGCCATATGATAAGGCAAATGGTTAGTATATCATCACGATGTTGTGGTATAAAGATTTAATACAACTGAGTTGTATAAAATAGTGGCGACATTTCACAATATCATAATTACATAACGCTGTGATATAATGACCTAAGAAAGCACTGTAAGAACAGTGGAGTGGCGCAGTGACAATATAAAGGTATGACGATAAATAACAGTTATGTAAGGATGTAACATCGTGGTAATGGTTGAGTCGTTATGTAATGTGGCAATATAATCGTTTAATGACATAGGACAATGTTGCAACGACCCAGTCAGTAGTATAAAAGCATTACTGTGAGGTTATGACTTATAATATGAGGGTATGAGGGTATTTCATGCCATTTGATTCTTACTGCATCTCTCCATTCTATATAGAAAATATAATACACATCAGAAAACCCAAACAACCAGCTTAGAGATGAGATACCAGGAGCGTCTCCAGTGTTGTATCAGATATGCTGGGAAGCGATGTCTGTTCTTGTTTGTTTTTACTGAAAAATCCAAAAGATGACTCCAGTTTTCCCCCCACAATTCTTCCCCTAGATATGGGGTGGTTCAGACCTAAATAGCCACACATATGGGCACCAATTCTCCTTCATGGTCTTACTCAACACGTTTTACGACGCGTAATTGTGGTTTTCCCGGGAACACACACAAGATATTTGCATAAACTAATGTAGTTGAATATAGAAATGCCGATATTTGTAAACAAATGCACACGTCTTCCTTCCCCATCTGTCCTGAGTACAATGGTTGTTCTAATGTTCTTAGAGTTTATAACAGAAACCAGAATTAATGATCTTTGTCATGTCAATATCTAAATAAAATTTTAAAAGATTAAAATATGAACGTTCCTTATGAAAGAACATTCTTTCCAGATTCCACGTTGATCCTCCGAGGATAAAAGAAAAGAAAATTGTTGGATAGAAAGAAGAAAGATGTAACGAAGGAAGGATGTTATATCCTCCTACCTGTAAGGTAGGAGGATATAACAGAAGATGAGGTAACGCAAAAAATTATAAGACAACACAAAGTTTCCTTCCCTCCTGGACATAGGATGATCACGGTCTTCGCAGGCAAACTAAACCTTCAAAGACGTCACATTTGTCACATTTTTTTATAAGAACCACAAAGCTGTTTACACGCCTGACTGAAGACATACATACATTCCTTGTGTTCGTACAAACGAAATATTGCCAAGATCTTCCTACCTTAAGGGAGAATTTACGAACCATTACCAGCACAACTTATGGTGGTGTATGTGGGTTGTAACATATATGATGGAATGGCTCAGTGTTTTCTTTTCTGAATTCTTAATCATGGATTCATATTCATTTCGAGATACCGAAACATAGGCAATTTTTCCAGTGAATATGAATGTGAAGGGAGAGAATATGATTTCGAGAAATGATAGCTATTGTTGCAAAAATTGACCGTGAGAATTTTATAATAGTTGTTACGGTTTCATATTCACCAAGTTGTGGTAAAGATATGGAGGTTGAAGATGTCTTTTAGAAAATGCATCCCAAACCTGTTGAGGATATGGATTCAAGGGAAAGCTGTGTGTTATGGAGCAAGTGAGGGAGATTTGTGCGGGATGGAGTAAGGGAAAGTTATATGTGTTAGAGCAAGTGAGGGAGAGTTGTGTGTGATGGAGTAAGTGAGGGAGAGTTGTGTGTGATGGATTAAGTGAGGGAGAGTTATGTGTGATGGAGTAAGTGAGGGAGAGTTGTGTGTGATGGAGTAAGTGAGGGAGTGTTGGGTAGTTTTGATCACCAAGATGAAAATGGGATAACTGTTCGTCACCTGATAACACCAGGACACAGTGGCCGCCGCACCAGTGAATACTGTTCAGCACTTGGCGGTGCTGGGCAACAGAGGTCGCAAAAGAGCTCATTAACCGGTGGTGTCTAGCAATGCTGGATTTAGAGGAGATATTGCATCACATGGCACGATGTTGTAGATCACTGCACCCGCTGCAACATTCAGCGCTGTAGAACACCAGGTGGTGTTGGGTCACAACCTTCAGTGCACCTCTAAGCACTGCACAGTGCCTGACAGTGCTGGTTGATAGCGGTCATTTCAACATGATAATGCAGTGGTTGGTATTATCATCTCATAGTTCTCACTGCACTCGCTGCTCACCACCGTCAGCGTTCAGCCACACTGGTTGAAAACAACCACTAGTTCGCCTCCATGACGTATCATCCTGCTGGCATTGGTGCTTACGTTTGTGTCCGGGTAAACGTTTGCCCACACGGTCACTTGTCGTCTGAGTTTCACTTCTCTTCCACCACACGAGGAACTGTCACGTGTCTTCACATTCTGATTTATAATGCTGAACACTTCAACATCTCGCCAGAGGTAGGCCATAAACCTGACCCATATCTTGCAGCTGCTTATGATGCTAACACACAACAGGCGCTACATCGACCACTACTCGTGCTGCCTCAATAATCATGAACTACAACAATCGTGACCTGGTAGCCCTGGGTCACGTAGGTCACACAGCCCTGTGGAACAATTTACTGATGAGTCAGATTTAGTGTGGACACAAATGTTGGTCCATCTGTTTATCTATTAATTGTAACATTTGTTTATCCGTCAGTTGGGACTGTTTGTAAACAAAGGGAGTAATTACTGCACTGTCATAACTGAGGGAATAACAAATCATACAGATTTTGTAACCAGAACAATCCATATGAAATGCTGGCTAGAATAGAAAATTTGATCCAGACCCTGTTATGCTGTATGAAGTTGTGTTCCAACGATAACGAATTGGAAAATATCAACTGATTTAGAAATCGGTTCAGAACTCGATTCTTAGATTAATGTCTTTCTTTAACAAGGAACCAAAATCACCATACTTACATATCAGTCTGTACCATTCTCAGACTGTATTGAGAGACCACAGCTGCTCTGTAATCAAGAATTGTTTTAGTACAATATGCATCTCTGGAGAAGTTGTTGGAAAATATTATTCGATGTTAGTATTGCCAGGATGAAGAATTGCTTACTTAGAGGCCCAGTCAGGTGCAGGCGCTGAACCAGCAGTTAATTTCATAGATATTCACTTTCATATGCTGTATATACACAAAGTTACGTGCATTCACACAATTTCACAAATAGGTAATGTTTCTCAGCTTAAAAGTCATTCAGAGATATATTCCTTATGATAACAATTAAGGATATAGTTTCTGTGATAGCAATTAAGAATATAGTTCCTGTGATAGCAATCAAAGACGTAATTTCTATGATAACACTCAAAGATATGGTATCTATGAATACCTATGATTACCTATGGTAAAAAAGATATAGTTACCAAGATAAGATATGATCGGAGTTACCCATGAAGAATCTTGTCAAGGTGTTAAGTGTCTATAGTATGTAGAGAAATGCGTATATTTCAGGATATTTATTGGTCTATTATCTCTGCACCATAACTGTATAATGTTCTCGTATTTGTTACGCCTGGAAAGTAAACTTGGCATTGTTGTATGAGGTAAACTGGGAGTAGTTGTCAGCATTGATTACCATGAATCAAGTGCTGGCCCCACCCAGGTTCGAGTCTTGGGCTAAGCAGTCAGATCATAACCCTCCCATTTGTTTATCCTTCTATCTGGTTTTGTCGAGAAATGGGTACCTGCCTTAGGTTTCTATCATTCCTCTCTTCTCTCTCTCTCTCTCTCTCTCTGTATATATATATATATATATATATATATATATATATATATATATATATATATATATATATATATATATATATATATATATATATATTTTTTTTTTTTTTTTATACTTTGTCGCTGTCTCCCGCGTTTGCGAGGTAGCGCAAGGAAACAGACGAAAGAAATGGCCCAACCCCCCCCATACTCATGTATATACATACGTCCACACACGCAAATATACATACCTACACAGCTTTCCATGGTTTACCCCAGACGCTTCACATGCCTTGATTCAATCCACTGACAGCACGTCAACCCCGGTATACCACATCGCTCCAATTCACTCTATTCCTTGCCCTCCTTTCACCCTCCTGCATGTTCAGGCCCCGATCACACAAAATCTTTTTCACTCCATCTTTCCACCTCCAATTTGGTCTCCCTCTTCTCCTGGCTCCCTCCACCTCCGACACATATATCCTCTTGGTCAATCTTTCCTCACTCATTCTCTCCATGTGCCCAAACCACTTCAAAACACCCTCTTCTGCTCTCTCAACCACGCTCTTTTTATTTCCACACATCTCTCTTACCCTTACGTTACTCACTCGATCAAACCACCTCACACCACACATTGTCCTCAAACATCTCATTTCCAGCACATCCATCCTCCTGCGCACAACTCTATCCATAGCCCACGCCTCGCAACTATAAAACATTGTTGGAACCACTATTCCTTCAAACATACCCATTTTTGCTTTCCGAGATAATGTTCTCGACTTCCCCACATTCTTCAAGGCCCCCAGAATTTTCGCCCCCTCCCCCACCCTATGATCCACTTCCGCTTCCATGGTTCCATCCGCTGCCAGATCCACTCCCAGATATCTAAAACACTTCACTTCCTCCAGTTTTTCTCCATTCAAACTCACCTCGAAATTGACTTGACCCTCAACCCTACTGTACCTAATAACCTTGCTCTTATATATATATATATATATATATATATATATATATATATATATATATATATATATATATATATATATATATATATATATATATATATATATATATATATATATATATATATATATATATTGGGAGCCTTGAAAAATGTGTGGAAGTCGAGAACATTATCTCGGAAAGCAAAAATGGGTATGTTTGAAGGAATAGTGGTTCCAACAATGTTGTATGGTTGCGAGGCGTGGGCTATGGATAGAGTTGTGCGCAGGAGGATGGATGTGCTGGAAATGAGATGTTTGAGGACAATGTGTGGTGTGAGGTGGTTTGATCGAGTAAGTAACGTAAGGGTAAGAGAGATGTGTGGAAATAGAAAGAGCGTGGTTGAGAGAGCAGAAGAGGGTGTTTTGAAATGGTTTGGGCACATGGAGAGAATGAGTGAGGAAAGATTGACCAAGAGGATATATGTGTCGGAGGTGGAGGGAACGAGGAGAAGAGGGAGACCAAATTGGAGGTGGAAAGATGGAGTGAAAAAGATTTTGTGTGATCGGGGCCTGAACATGCAGGAGGGTGAAAGGAGGGCAAGGAATAGAGTGAATTGGAGCGATGTGGTATACAGGGTTTGACGTGCTGTCAGTGGATTGAATCAAGGCATGTGAAGCGTCTGGGGTAAACCATGGAAAGCTGTGTAGGTATGTATATTTGCGTGTGTGGACGTGTGTATGTACATGTGTATGGGGGGGGGGGTTGGGCCATTTCTTTCGTCTGTTTCCTTGCGCTACCTCGCAAACGCGGGAGACAGCGACAAAGTATAAAAAAAAAAAAAAAAATATATATATATATATATATATATATATATATATATATATATATATATATATATATTTCTTTCTTTTCTTTCGTACTATTCGCCATTTCCCACGTCAGTGAGGTAGCGTTAAGAACAGAGGAATGGGCCTTTGAGGGAACATCCTCACCTGGCTCCCTTCTCTGTTCCTTCTTTTGGAAAATTGAAAAAAACGAGAGGGGAGGATTTCCAGCCACCCGCTCCCTCCCCTTTTAGTCGCCTTCTACGACACGCAGGGAATACGTGGGAAGCATTCTTTCTCCCCTGTCCCCAGGGATGAATATATATATATATATATATATATATATATATATATATATATATATATATATATATATATATATATATATATATATATATATATATACATATGTAAAGCGTATAAGATAAGTACATTTAGTTGAGCGTTCCGACTCGTTTGCGAAAAAAATATATATATATACATATTCTTTTTTTCTTTTAAACTATTCGCCATTTCCCGCGTTAGCGAGGTAGCGTTAAGAACAGAGGATTGGGCCTTTTTTGGAATATCCTCACCTGGCCCCCTCTGTTCCTTCTTTTGGAAAATTACAAAAAAAAAGAGAGGGGGAGGATTTCCAGCCCCTCGCTCCCTCCCCTTTTAGTCGCCTTCTACGACACGCAGGGAATACGTGGGAAGTATTCTTAACCCCCTATCCCCAGGGATATATATATATATATATATATATATATATATATATATATATATATATATATATATATATATATATATGTAAAGCGTATATGATAAGTACATTTAGTTGAGCGTTCCGACTCGTTTGCGAAAAAAAGTATTCTGGCATTTTTAATGACTAAGAGAGACAAAAGCATTTCTTTTTCTTATGGCAAAACCTCCAGACTTGGGGAGAATCCCGTCACCAGGCCCTGAATGAAGAAGAAAGGGCGAGGGATTTATGAAAAAAAAGTCAACAGTGTTACAATTAAAATGTAGAAATAAGGTAAAACGAGAAGCATAATTAAAAAAAAGGTTCAGCCCTCTATTCTTGACGTTACCTTGCTAACTCGGAATATGGTGAAGGGCGCAAATGGGGAGGTGATAACAAGTAGTGGTGATGTGAGAAGGAGATGGAGTGAGTATTTTGAAGGTTTGTTGAATGTGTTTGATGATAGAGTGGCAGATATAGGGTGTCTTGGTCGAGGTGGTGTGCAAAGTGAGAGGGTCGGGGAAAATGATTTGGTAAACAGAGAAGAGGTAGTAGTAAAAACTTTGCGGAAGATGAAAGCCGGCAAGGCAGCAGGTTTGGATGGTATTGCAGTGGAATTTATTAAAAAATGGGGTGACTGTATTGTTGACTGGTTGGTAAGGTTATTTAATGTATGTATGACTCATGGTGAGGTGCCTGAGGATTGGCGGAATGCGTGCATAGTGCCATTGTACAAAGGCAAAGGGGATAAGAGCGAGTGCTCAAATTACAGAGGTATAAGTTTGTTGAGTATTCCTGGTAAATTATATGGGAGGGTATTGATTGAGAGGGTGAAGGCATGTACAGAGCATCAGATTGGGGAAGAGCAGTGTGGTTTCAGAAATGGTAGAGGATGTGTGGATCAGGTGTTTGCTTTGAAGAATGTATGTGAGAAATACTTAGAAAAGCAAATGGATTTGTATGTAGCATTTATGGATCTGGAGAAGGCATATGATAGAGTTGATAGAGATGCTCTGTGGAAGGTATTAAGAATATATGGTGTGGGTGGCAAGTTGTTAGAAGCAGTGAAAAGTTTTCATCGAGGATGTAAGGCATGTGTACGTGTAGTAAGAGAGGAAAGTGATTGGTTCTCAGTGAATGTAGGTTTGCGGAAGGGGTGTATGATGTCTCCATGGTTGTTTAATTTGTTTATGGATGGGGTTGTTGGGGAGGTGAATGCAAGAGTTTTGGAAAGAGGGGCAAAAATGAAGTCTGTTGTGGATGAGAGAGCTTGGGAAGTGAGTCAGTTGTTGTTCGCTGATGATACAGCGCTGGTGGCTGATTCATGTGAGAAACTGCAGAAGCTGGTGACTGAGTTTGGTAAAGTGTGTGAAAGAAGAAAGTTAAGAGTAAATGTGAATAAGAGCAAGGTTATTAGGTACAGTAGGGTTGAGGGTCAAGTCAATTGGGAGGTAAGTTTGAATGGAGAAAAACTGGAGGAAGTAAAGTGTTTTAGGTATCTGGGAGTGGATCAGGCAGCGGATGGAACCATGGAAGCGGAAGTGAATCATAGGGTGGGGGAGTGGGCGAAAATCCTGGGAGCCTTGAAGAATGTGTGGAAGTCGAGAACATTATCTCGGAAAGCAAAAATGGGTAAGTTTGAAGGAATATTGGTTCCAACAATGTTGTATGGTTGCGAGGCGTGGGCTATGGATAGAGTTGTGCGCAGGAGGATGGATGTGCTGGAAATGAGATGTTTGAGGACAATATGTGGTGTGAGGTGGTTTGATCGAGTAAGTAATGTAAAGGTAAGAGAGATGTGTGGAAATAAAAAGAGCGTGGTTGAGAGAGCAGAAGAGGGTGTTTTGAAATGGTTTGGGCACATGGAGAGAATGAGTGAGGAAAGATTGACCAAGAGGATATATGTGTCGGAGGTGGAGGGAACGAGGAGAAGAGGGAGACCAAACTGGCGGTAGAAAGATGGAGTGAAAAAGATTTTTTGTGATCGGGGCCTGAACATGCAGGAGGGTAAAAGGCGGGCAAGGAATAGAGTGAATTGGATCGATGTGGTATACCGGGGTTGACGTGCTGTCAGTGGATTGAATCAGGGCACGTGAAGCGTCTGGGGTAAACCATGGAAAGCTGTGTGGGGCCTGGTTGTGGAAAGGGAGCTGTGGTTTCGGGCATTATTGCATGACAGCTAGAGACTGAGTGTGAACGAATGAGGCCTTTGTTGTCTTTCCTAGCGCTACCCCGCACACATGAGGGGGGAGGGGGATGGTATTCCATGTGTGGCGAGGTGGCGATGGGAATGAATAAAGGCAGACAGTGTGAATTGTGTGCATGGGTATATATGTATGTGTCTCTGTGTGTATACATATGTGTACATTGAGATGTATAGGTATGTATATTTGCGTGTGTGGACGTGTGTGTATATACATGTGTATGGGGGTGGGTTGGGCCATTTCTTTCGTCTGTTTCCTTGCGCTACCTCGCAAACGCGGGAGACAGCGACAAAGCAAAATAAAAGAAATAAATGTATATATATATATATATATATATATATATATATATATATATATATATATATATATATATATATATATATATATATATCTGGGATATCCATTAGATCCAACCATGAGGCTTGTAATCTTATGGGGTACTACGGAACTAGTAATCTTGACATGAAGGTGTAACAAGTCTCTGGGCACCACTTGTAAATTACCATAACGCAATATCAGATATTTACATCCAGCAGTAAAGAGCAGTGCCAAGGTTATGAGGTCATTACCGAGGTTGGAGGGAAGCCATCCACTCAACAGAGACCTCTACCAGCAGGAGAGTAATAATGTACACAGACCCCTGAGGGTTTACTACAATATATTCTCTGATGCTTCCAGCCGACCACTTAGCCAAGGCCTATAACAACACCAGAGTAATAATATACGCTACTCCTACATGACTTCCTTTGAGATTTTATCTGATGTCTCTACTGCCGTCCTTTTCTTATGGTGGATATAAACATGCGTGAGCACCGTCATATTGATAAACCTACTGGCAAGTGATGTGGTACTGATAATAGTAGATGACCTGTGGGGGTAGCAGGTTCAGTCAGGTGTATAGCCAACATAGCTGTCCTTATCAGCTGTGCATCCTGGCCAGATGATCACTCGTGGATAAGAAGGGTTGTCTCTAATGGTAATATGTTTCTAATCTTATCCTTCAAAATAAGAACCACAGGTGGTAGACCACAGCAGTTACAACGAGGATACATCCTCATTCTCTGGTACACATTCGTTTTACAATGGTATTGACCTCAGACATTTACTGTTACACTGCAAGACTTGTATGCTCAGTGCAGTGAACTATGTTCCGTGAATTGTCTACGGGTAACTGATCTTGGAGCACATACTTTGGCACAGAACTTGCTCAGTGCATATTCTGCTTTAATTATATATATATATATATATATATATATATATATATATATATATATATATATATATATATATATATATATATATATATATGTATATATATCAAGTATGAATATGTACATTTGTATATATGTACATGTCTGTGTATGTGTATGTATATGTATGTATATGTGTATATTTGATCCTAAATGTTGTCATTCAATATTGCCATTTTCTGAATGACCTATGTAGTGCATTTGTGAAGGAATAGGTTTGAATTTAACTGGAACGACGTTGTCCTCCCTAAGAAAGAAAATCCCCTGTATCTCTTGTCTGATATCCTGCCAGCCTACAGGATTAGAGTTCAGAAACTGGAATTTGTGGACGTCCAATCTGTAGGTCCATTAGGTTCATGATGGCGAGTCTAGATCAATGATCGATTCTAAAGGCAGCACTAGTGACGAGTGCAGTGAGTCTCCCGTTGTATGTACTCTGAATATCTCTGTGTCAACTCATCAAGATCAATCAGAGGATGTAGCAGTTACTGAACATGTGTGGGTCATAGTAAGGAACCCCGGTGTCAGGCCTAAGAAAATTCCAGGGTGAAAAAAGACCCAGGGTGAGGTAAGACCCAGGGTGAGGTAAGATCCAGTGTGAGGCAAGACCCAGGGTGAGGCAAGACCTAGGGTGAGGTAAGATCCAGTGTGAGGCAAGACCCAGTGTGAGGTAAGACCCAGGGTGAGTTAAGACCCAGTGTGAGGCAAGACCCAGGGTAAGATCCAGTGTAAAGCAAGACCCAGTGTGAGGCAAGACCCAGGGTGAGTTTAGACCCAGTGTGAGGCAAGACCCAGGGTGAGGTAATTTGTAGTGTGAGGCAACACCTAGGGTGAGGCAAGGCCAAGGAAGAAGCAAGCAAAACGTTAGTCAAAAGTTAGGATGATGCAAAACCGATGGTAAGGCAAGACACAGTGGGGAAGCACCGGTTGAGGCAGGAGCTATGATGAGGCAAGACAAAGGATGCGGCAGATCACATGGTGAGGCAAGGCTCTGTGTGAGGAGTCCAGAGTGAATGAAGTCCAAAAATTCTTTACAAAGTCCTACACCGAAAAATACGAAGGGTGTCTGAGCGTAATGAACTTAGTCACAGACTTACAAAATTTCATGTCAACCTTCCTCAAAATGAAGATATGGCACGAAACACGGTATGTTGGACGGATGAAAGCTGAGCATAACCGTTATGTCTGCCTCCATAAGGAGGAAGATATGATGATCTGCAGTACCAATAGTTCACGACAAGTGTAGACATTTTCCTGAAGAGCTTAACATCTGCGAGAATGATACTCCAAGTCGTGGTACTTGTCAGTAACTGGCAAATTGTTGATGAAAAAAGTAAGTGTTCTCAAAACTCCTTCACTATAAAGACTTGTAAACATCCTTTTTAATCTTTTGATTATATAACTGAGTTAAAATTTTTTTGCTTTCTTTTATTCAAAATTGCCCGTAACTTTCTCCCAGAATTTGGCGTTTATAGAAGTCTGACTAACAAATCGGATAATACAGCTACTGATGATCAGTTGTCCCATAGGAAAATGTGAACAAAACCTTCATGAACTTTTTTCGTCTCATACATTACAGCACTTGCATTTACTGTATCTTGACCTTCACTAACTATAGCAGATTTAGAACTGCAAAGGGGACCAATAAATTTCATGGTTTCCTCCCGTCTTACAGTGTGTGCATTTGACTTCCATTATTTACATGGTTAAGTCCAGGATCTTGACTCTGGAGTGGCGACCTCTAAGAATAACTTACCGCCGTACCTCCGTGCGTTGTTGCTAGACTCGTCTAGTCCGGGAATTAAACCTACGACACACTGATCCTGAATGGACTGCGCTAATCCCTGTGGAGGACACGCTGGCAGCTCCGTTGTCCCCTCAGGAGCTGATGTAAAATTACTGGCCAGACAGTGTGGGTCGGTGTTTACATCAGAGGAATAGCGAGCTCTCAGCTTAGTGAAGTGTTGTCTGTAGATTTACCATTCTATTGTAGTATCAACATGCCAGATTTACAGTAAATATTTACATCGGTTACTGTAATCATAGCAGAAATACAACTTCGATATAGATGTTATCATTGTGTTGACGTAAAGTGTGCAAGTATGAAGTATCTAAGTTGGAATGATAGTGATCAGACATCACACCAGCTGCCCCTCTCAGCATGTTTATATCCAAATGTCTCTCTTTTACACGTCTATAACTCAACACGTAATCTAATAATGCCAGTTGACCATCATCTCACATACGCATACATGTGTATATTTCACTATTCAAACCAGGTATTCCCAATTACCAGTCTTTTATCAGCACGCAACTCCACAAGCTCTTCACCATTTTCATTCAAAACACTAAATACCCCATGCACACGAATTATACCCCCTACTGCCACATTACTTACCCTCGCATTTAAATCAGCCTTCACTGACACCAGGTTTTGTGGACCAAAAATGCTGACACATTCACTCAGATGATCCCAAAACACTTGCCTCTCATGATCTTTTTTTCTCATGGTCAGGTGAATAAGCACTAATAGACCACTCTTCTCTCGTCATCCGCTTTCACTTGTGCTCACATGAATTTAGAATTTATTTCCTTACACTCCATCGCACATTTCTACAACTCCTGCTTTAGGAGTAGTGCGACTCCTTCCTTAGCTCTTGTCTCCTCACCAACCCCTGACTTTACTCCCAATACGTTTCCAAACCATTCACCACATTTATCCCTAAGCTTCGTTTCATTCAGAGCCAGATCATCCAGGTTTCTCTCCTCAAGCATACTACCTATCTCTCCTTTCCTCTCATCTTAGTTACATCCATACATATTCAGACTCCCCAATCTGAGCCTCCGAGAAGGATAAGAACTCCCCGTTTGACTCCTTCTGTATATATATATATATATATATATATATATATATATATATATATATATATATATATATATATATATGGCATCTGGAATGTACATTTGAGAAAAACCGGCCGTTTCATATCTTCCCGCCACCAGGCACGGCAGGAAGATATAGAGGTTCCTGCCATATTTTTTTTCGTTTGTTTACTTCCTCCTTTCTGTAATATCACTGCCGTTTCCTTCCTCTCATCCACCAACACACACACATACACACACGTATACACACACCTTTTCCTCTTTCCTGTCCTTGCATCATACAGTTACATCTAGTCTGATGCTGACTTCCCCTTCTCTACCATCACTCTGCTCTGATTTTCACATTTCCTAATCCTTTCTTTCCCTCTTTTTGCTTCTTCCTACTCACGTCACGTCATCAGCTCCTCCCTGTTCATGTACATAAGTTGGTCAGTGGAAGTGGTATGGAAGGTTTGTTCTATGTCCAGCCCACGGAACGTGTAAATGTGATCAACGAGTCATGAAGGAAATCGTGTGTCCGTGTAAAGTAGGGGATAAATTCGTTGGTAATTAACCTGGTCGTACAAAAATGATACTCGCAAGCGCATGTTATTAGCAATTTATTTTTCTCGTAGATCTTATCATTAATGCCACGTTGTGTAGTAATGCCACCTACATACACCCTGTATCGACCAATACCTGGATTGGAAGGGTCCTGGGAGAAAAACGTGGTGCGCTGTTTTGTTCTTGTTTACGCCTTTATACCACCAGGAGGGGAGACACAGCCCCTCCTGTTTTCTCCAATCTATGATTTACACATAGACGATGTTTCTTTATACCAGGACGATATTTTCTTGAAACATATGACGCAGTTACCGTGGTCAAAATGTATGGATTTGTTTTCTGATGTAAACCTGCAGGATTTTATACCATAGTATTGGAGACTCTGTATATCAGCCTTATGACAGCACATGTAACAAATAGCTGAAGTTTAGTGAACAAAGTTAGGAACATTGATTTGTCTGAACATAAACTCATCAGTTTTGATGTGATTCCCTGTTCATCCAGACGTTGAGTCAAATCTTTATCGATAAAAATCTGTTGTAGTCATGGGAAATCCCCTTAGTCCCATTGTCAGTAACTTATACATGGAATACTTTGAGACCGAGATTCTAACTTCTATCAGTAATCTTCCTAAAGTTTAGTTTAGGTACATTGATGATGTGTGATTCTTATGATCATCTTCCCAATATTGTCATGTTTCCTTTAATGAGTTAAACAACATTCACCCCAGCATCAGATGCAAGATTGTATGGAAAAAAAAGGAAAATGCCGTATCTTATGCAAGACAAGTACTGAAAACCAGTGCTTTTAATGTTGTCTTCCAGTACAACAACACTGTCCGTAAGACCTTTATCCAAAGTAGGCCAAATTATCAGAAAACTGGGAGTACTCTGGGTTTACTCCGGTAAACGTAAGGCAGTATATACACTGGGCAGACTGGAAAAACAGAAACTGAGAAATGCTGTTGGCACGGTCATTCAGTAAGCAGGGTGACCACAGCAATGGTATTGCTCAACATTGTCAAGAAAATGATCATCATATAGACCTAAACGACCCAGGCACACTGTAACCCTCATATGGTTATGCTACGTGTGATGTCACTAAATATGTTTTAATTGCTTACATTAATAACTTTAATATATCCCCATGAAATTTTAACCACATTCTATTATCATCCAAATAATTATGAAGGAATTATCAAGACACGATAACAAAAGAAGAGTAGTTGTTGAACACGCATCTCGCTACTCAGGCCAACCACCTCCACACAACTTCCCTTAACCACAAAGTACCTCACAACTTTCCTTACAACGGCCAGGCCAGTGTCTACTGTGGTATTGTGGTAACAGGATGTACTGGTGTGCTCGTGTTGGGATCTGAAGCTTTATGAAATGTTTACACTTGATGAGGCGGTCTGTCTCCACGGAACACGTTGTATATTGTGTATTACCAAAGAAAATTATCTGAACTCCTGCTGAAATGCGATTATCCCTTCATTAGATTATCAGACTAATGTGATCGTCTAATTATCAACACACACACACACACACACACACACACACACACACACACACACACACACACACACACACACACACACACACACACACACACACATTATATATATATATATATATATATATATATATATATATATATATATATATATATATATATATATATATATTTTTTTTTTTTTTTGCCGCTGTCTCCCGCGTTTGCGAGGTAGCGCAAGGAAACAGACGAAAGAAATGGCCCAATCCACCCCCATACACATGTATATACATACGTCCACACACGCAAATATACATACCTACACAGCTTTCCATGGTTTACCCCAGACGCTTCACATGCCCTGATTCAATCCACTGACAGCACGTCAACCCCGGTATACCACATCGCTCCAATTCACTCCATTCCCCGCCCTCCTCTCACCCTCCTGCATGTTCAGGCCCCGATCACACAAAATCTCCCTCACTCCATCTTTCCACCCCCAATCCGGTCTCCCACCTCTCCCGCTCCCTCCACATCCGGCACACACATCCTCCCGGCCAACCCCTCCTCATTCATTCTCTCCATGTGCCATATATATATATATATATATATATATATATATATATATATATATATATATATATATATATATATATATATATATATAAAATTTTCTCCAAAAGCTAAGGGCTAATCTGTATCGCTTACCGCTCGGTGGTCACCGAAGGAAATATATAGAGTTCCGAAGCATGACTGATGTGAGTTATGTGTTGCCAAGAGAGAGAGAGAGAGAGAGAGAGAGAGAGAGAGAGAGAGAGAGAGAGAGAGAGAGAGAGAGAGAGAGAGAGAGATTAATATTCCACTAGATTTTAAGTCATTTTCTCACCATTATATCAGAACACGATGATCTACGACGTGATGACACATTTGATGTATCAGACAAGGCCACAGTGTATGTGGTGCGTCACTGAACATCGTAAGATAAAATGAGTCAAGTTTGGTCATTATCTTCCCTGCAGTGATACATGGGGCTGAGGAGGGCTCATCAATTGTAGTGCCACACTCGGATAATGGAAGTCATGCCTAATTGCATTGAGTCCTGCCTGACTAATTAGTGATGTCTGATTAATTTGAGGTATGTCTGATCGATTAGGGTCATGCCAGATTAATTAGTGGCATGTCTGATGTGTAGGGTCACGCTGGACTAAGTAAAGGCATGTATGATTGATTTAGAGCCATGCTGCACCGATTCAAGGCACCAATGATTTATTAGGACCTTGCCGGACTGATTGAAGACATATCTGATTGCTTAAAGTCATGCGGGACTAATCAAAGGCATGTCTAATTAAGTACAGGCATGCAGGAGTGATTAGAGGTACGTCTTATTGATAAGGGTCTTACCGTACTGATTAAAGGCATGTCTGATTGACCAAGGTCATGCAAGACTGATTAGAGGAATGTCTGAATGTATGTGTTTGTTTAAGGGCATGGCGGACTGGCATGTATGATCGACCAGGGACATGTCTGACTGATTTGAGGAATGCATGACTAGTCATGCTGGTTGCGGCAGTCAGTCACACTCAAACGCACTAGTGGCTGGTCGATAACGTGGCTACCTGGCTCAGGCTAGGGTATATATATATATATATATATATATATATATATATATATATATATATATATATATATATATATATATATATATATATATTATCCCTGGGGATAGGGGATTAAGAATACTTCCCACGTATTCCCTGCGTGTCGTAGAAGGCGACTAATAGGCCCAGTCCTCTGTTCTTAACGCTACCTCGCTAACGCGGGAAATGGCAAATAGTTTAAAAGAAAGAAAGAATATATATATATATATATATATATATATATATATATATATATATATATATATATATATATATATATATATATATATATATTTCATACTATTCGCCATCTCCCGCGTTGGCGAGGTAGCGTTTAGAACAGAGGACTGAGTCTTTGAGGGAAATCCTCACTTGGCCCCCTCTCTGTTCCTCCTTTTGGAAAATTAAAATCGAGAGGGGAGGATTTTCAGTCCCCCGCTCTCTCCCCTTTTAGTCGCCTTGTGCGACACGCAGGGAATACGTGGAAAGTATTTTTTCACCCCTATCCTCAGGGATAAGTATATATATATATATATATATATATGTGTGTGTATCGCTAATGGGATGGCCTTGATTAGCGCCTCAGCTGCCCGTACCGTCTCAGTTAACATAGAAATCTACATATGACTGCTGGTGCAGCACACGAACGTTGGTGCCACTCATGACTGCCCGTGACATCATATATGTGTTTCTAAGAGTGTCTGTAATTGTACGTACATGCATTTCTGCTTGTGTGTCTGTAAGTGTATCATTGCATGTATAATCGAGTAGATCTCTGTAACTTCGTGTATATATTGATGTATGTATGTATGCGTGTATATATTTTTATGTATATACGCATATCTTGAATTGAATGAGCAAATATCAATTCCACGAGGATTGAACACGACATTCAGACTTACACGTTTAAAGAACCATTGAGATGCACACCATTATCATCGGCTGGAGTCTGCCTATTGAACATAGAGAATAACAAGGAGTTAGCGCTTCCTACATGACTACGTTGCTGGTTTGATTACTTTCACTTTAATACATTATTCAGAAGGTTATATCCTAAGCTGTGACCTCCATTAAGGAGGTCACCTTTGTTCACCTCTGCCTTGAATGTCTGTCTTTGTACTTTTTACCAACTGAATTGTTATTGTGTGATTATTTATTTGATTCTAATACGAGATTATGATATTAGCGAATCTGTAGATCCCATTCTGTTTTTGGCTTAACATTGAGTCCCCTGTGTGGTTAATCAAACTGTGTATGCTCAGATTTCTGTCGCTCTCTGTAACCTTTGAAGATGTGGAGAGAAACACATGCCAATATTTTTCAGTTGATAAAGTACTTTGTCAAGTTAATAACTTTCCTTGTGGGACATATGTGGCCAAAGTTATAGCTCTTTCTTTTTCATCCTTTAAAGAGCAACATTTCTATCCATAAAAAATGCTTATCAAATGGGACAAGAGAACTGTATTCAGTCCACCTAGTGCTAAGTTAATTTTCTTTATGATAAAGAAAACTTTTTGATATCTTGAAACCTGCCAGTAGTAAAGACGCTTTTACATATAGATAAAGAATAAGTTGAAAGTGTAGGACAAAAGAAAGAAAAAGTTGAAGCATTTGGACCGCTCGCCATCATGAATAGTTTATTCCACCGACGCCACACACCGTGTCGGAACCGCCTTTCTTCTGCGTTGCTCCTGAGTACATGAACCCGTCGTGTGGGGTTTGAGGTCCTGGAATACTTTATGACAAACTATGACTAAAAATCAATACCAAGTCGTCGGCTTCAGATACCATAAATGGCGAGGCTTTCCTTGGGTATCTAGGATGTCATGCCACAGATGGCGCTCGACGAGGGTGAAATGAATGAGATGATAACGATCTCGTTATCTTCATCACTTACATGTAAATACATATTAGCAATGTATTTTGGCGTGTCTTTCCTTGTATGTTGCTTAGACTATCAATAATCCACCTCTTGCACTCAGCAAACCTTTGTGTCGTTTTAGTAAGAATATTTTCTGCAGATATGGCAGAATCCCGAGAACTTTGTGGTGCACGTAAACGATAATATTGGTTGTCTCGTGAACTCATGGTTCTCCTGAAGTTTGAAAAGATAGTCTTACTTATGTGCTGTGTCTGATTTTGTTATTCAGATGGATTCAGAACATTTCCATTATTCATCCTTTATCGTATGAGATCCCGTTTGACCTGCATTCTGCTTCGTTCAGAATCCTAAAGATCTTTTTACATTGTTGATTACCAGAACAAACTAACATCTCCATCATTATGTTGTTGACTTAAAATTACTAAATATAAATGCGAATGTTAAATATCAGACACTGTCAAGAGAAATAAGAATCAGAAATGTTTCTCATGTGACGTAAATCACATGAGATAAATAATCTTTATTTCTGTTTTGTTTTGTTTTGACTCTGTATCAGTTTTAGAGAGTAGAATGAATATCACATCACATCTTGAAACTAGGTTCATCTTCCCAGGCCCTGCAGGTGGAAACTCGCGACTCTGTGGCTTCTGAGGAAAGATTGGCTTCTCGCATCATCAAGCATTGCATACGAGCTTTCTTAACCCTGTGTTTTCATACACTATTCCCTGCAGATCAACTCTCTTCCATGCAAATTTCAGGAGGCTCTCATGGTCTTTAAGTCATTCTTTCGTTTTCTAATACATTGCTCTTTTTCCTTAAACCCTGAGCATTGCTTCTGTATTATTTGAAATTCATCCTCATTCGTCCTCAGACGAGGGTGAGGAAATGATGCAAGAGACGCAGTGGTCTACACCAGGTTCGTAATGACAGAAAACAACAAAGCAAAACAAACTGACGACTGAAACGCTGAAGGGACGTGTCTGGCATCACGGTGAAAATGTTGTTGTGGATTAACGCTAGGCTTAGGAACTCAGTGTTTGTTTTTGCAATTTACAATTAAGTGTTGTACTGCAGTGCAAACACACTTGTACAGTGGACAGAGACATTGTTGCTACTATTGACTGTGAACGATTCACAACGGATCAGCCAGCTTAAGCACCAGCGCAAGGGTTCAGACAAGCTCAGTCGGGACTGCGAAAGTAACATATAAACATGCATGAAATATACAATTGGAATAATGATGATACAGATCTAATGACAATGAAAACTGTCTAGTCAGAAGACGAGTAGGTAGCGTGAGAATGTTGCTGTTGAAGAAAGATTCCCCAAGACTCAACCTTACATGGTCCATTGTCTATCGACGGCTCGTCCAACCTTCTTCTCGTGTTCGCGTGAGCAGTGCGTCAGTACAGCGGAGGTTAGGGTTGTTAACCTGTAAAGAGACATCCAGGTGGGTGATATAGATCATAAGCTGAGTTCTCTCATGAGGTAAGAACTTTCTGTATTGTAGTATATTCAATGAAAATGAAGATAAGAGATAAAAATAGTAAGTTCTGTACCAGGTAATAGATGATACTTAAGGGTAATAGAGGCCACACTGTCATGACTAACGACCCCGCCCTCTGTCTCACACATGCTATTAAAGTCTATATAAAGATATGACTGAATCCTTAAATTATACGTTTTTTTCCAGGAGTGAACACTTACTGCAACACACCACTAGATACTAATGAGTTCACTTCACGTATATGCTGGTATTCGTAATATTTCTCAATTCTAAGAACTGAAAAAAAATATATGTATATGCTGTAAGTTTTAGATTCAGAATATTATGTTGACAATTATTCTCTTATTTCCAGGTTAAAGAGAAGATCGCTACGAGTAACAACAGGAGAGAACAGGTCAGGTCACAACAGTCGGCTTTGTCTGCGTCAGATGAGAGGGAGTCGACGGGAAGGAAGAGTGTGAGGTGGAGGACCTAGCACCTCGGTTCCTCCTGGCCCTGCGTCAGGCTTGGCCTCTCCTCGCGTGTACCGCCGCCCCGGGCTACACCCACATATGTCCTCGCTTCCAGTGTCTTTATGTTGTCTGACTCCAGGGAGACAAATAAAGCTATGTGAGTGCGTGTATATATCACAGCACGTATGTCCAAAATCAAGGTGCTGCCATGATGGATCGCGATGCCAACACTGAAACTTGACTATCAATCTGAACATGTTGTAGTGGGTCTGGTGCCAGCTGTTTACCAATGTCTTTATAGAAGCCATTGATTCTGACTAACAGCATCGCCCTATACGTTAATGATCACAGTACCCTAAGATATGACACATTCTATGCGTCAGTCAGAACACACACGGGCCAAGTGAACCAGCAGGCCATAACGACCCTCGACAGCGTCAGCAAGAAGTGTTGCTGCGTGTAATCCCAGATTCAAGACAATGGACATTTTCACCTGGGCAACCTTCCTCATGCTCGTCCACACTCAAGGTCAGTAATCTTACTTTGCTCAGCCATGACCGTGATTGCATGATCTTATGACCTCATGTTTCAGACAATATGGTTACTAAGAACATGGATTTCCAGCCATAGAATTCTGGAATAAAAGTTTTTGATGGTTCTTGAGACCAAATCACAAATGTTATTACAACCTGATTTCAACAGAACTTACATTTTAAACTATAACATTACCAGAAGAGAAGAATTGGTATATAAATAGAGAATAAGAGAGACTTGTGGTGATAGCGATAACGTAAACCTTTAACCTGGTTTCCTCTTCTTATCGTTCCCACTATTGGTCATTATGCTTCATAATTAGAAAACTTTTGTTTTCAAAACTTTCGTGCGTGCGTGTATCTGTGCTTACCTATTTTCAATTACACATTTGTACTGCGCAAGGAGGGAATTTTACGTTCGTGGGCCTTCAGATCTTCACTCATCACTACTGTTGTACAACTTTTTAAACTTTTGTATGTTGTTCAAATTATGTATTAATTCTTGATTTAGTTTATCTCAGTCATCTACCACTCTCAGCTGAAGAAAATACTTGCTTATGTCCTTTCAAACAAACACGTTCTCTAGCTTCATGTTTTGGTCTCTGGTTTCTATCCCTCCATGTTTCGAAGAACTCTTCACTGTCTATTCATCAAGCTGCTTTAGACTCTTGAAAGTTGTGATCAGGTCACCTTTCACTCTTCTTCGTTCTACGTTAGGCAAACTTTTCCCTGTAAATCAGCCGTCTTGATAACGGTACCAGCTTTGTTGCTTTCCTCTGGACCTTCACTAATAGCTCTTGAGCCTCTTCTAGTACAATGAAGGATGTGAACATCATGCTAAATATTTCCGGTTCTCATGACAGTTTCCTTACGTTCTTGGTTATGTTAATACCAGGTTGATTGGTTGTTTGTTTGGGCTTCAGACTTATCATTAAGGCCGTCAACGTAAGTTACATCCTCAAACTGAAAAATCTTTAACACTTTCTTCATGTGTTAGAAATAACTGTAAGACCACATACACTCTCACTATGCATGTGGTTCATGATTGATACCAATATCAACAGGCTACGTGCATGACAACTGTTACACCTGTTAACCGGGAACTAACGTGTGTTAAAATTTTTTTTTATATACTTTTTTATTATACTTTGTCGCTGTCTCCCGCGTTTGCGAGGTAGCGCAAGGAAACAGACGAAAGAAATGGCCCAACCTCCCCCCATACACATGTATATACATACGTCCACACACGCAAATATACATACCTACACAGCTTTCCATGGTTTACCCCAGACGCTTCACATGCCTTGATTCAATCCACTGACAGCACGTCAACCCCGGTATACCACATCGCTCCAATTCACTCTATTCCTTGCCCTCCTTTCACCCTCCTGCATGTTCAGGCCCCGATCACACAAAATCTTTTTCACTCCATCTTTCCACCTCCAATTTGGTCTCCCTCTTCTCCTTGTTCCCTCCACCTCCGACACATATATCTTCTTGGTCAATCTTTCCTCACTCATTCTCTCCATGTGCCCAAACCACTTCAAAACACCCTCTTCTGCTCTCTCAACCACGCTCTTTTTATTTCCACACATCTCTCTTACCCTTACGTTACTCACTCGATCAAACCACCTCACACCACACATTGTCCTCAAACATCTCATTTCCAGCACATCCATCCTCCTGCGCACAACTCTATCCATAGCCCACGCCTCGCAACCATACAACATTGTTGGAACCACTATTCCTTCAAACATAATCATTTTTGCTTTCCGAGATAATGTTCTCGACTTCCACACATTCTTCAAGGCCCCCAGAATTTTCGCCCCCTCCCCCACCCTATGATCCACTTCCGCTTCCATGGTTCCATCCGCTGCCAGATCCACTCCCAGATATCTAAAACACTTCACTTCCTCCAGTTTTTCTCCATTCAAACTCACCTCCCAATTGACTTGACCCTCAACCCTACTGTACCTAATAACCTTGCTCTTATTCACATTTACTCTTAACTTTCTTCTTCCACACACTTTACCAAACTCAGTCACCAGCTTCTGCAGTTTCTCACATGAATCAGCCACCAGCGCTGTATCATCAGCGAACAACAACTGACTCACTTCCCAAGCTCTCTCATCCCCAACAGACTTCATACTTGCCCCTCTTTCCAAAACTCTTGCATTTACCTCCCTAACAACCCCATCCATAAACAAATTAAACAACCATGGAGACATCACACACCCCTGCCGCAAACCTACATTCACTGAGAACCAATCACTTTCCTCTCTTCCTACACGTACACATGCCTTACATCCTCGATAAAAACTTTTCACTGCTTCTAACAACTTTCCTCCCACACCATATATTCTTAATACCTTCCACAGAGCATCTCTATCAACTCTATCATATGCCTTCTCCAGATCCATAAATGCTACATACAAATCCATTTGCTTTTCTAAGTATTTCTCACATACATTCTTCAAAGCAAACACCTGATCCACACATCCTCTACCACTTCTGAAACCACACTGCTCTTCCCCAATCTGATGCTCTGTACATGCCTTCACCCTCTCAATTAATACCCTCCCATATAATTTACCAGGAATACTCAACAAACTTATACCTCTGTAATTTGAGCACTCACTCTTATCCCCTTTGCCTTTGTACAATGGCACTATGCACGCATTCCGCCAATCCTCAGGCACCTCACCATGAGTCATACATACATTAAATAACCTTACCAACCAGTCAACAATACAGTCACCCCCTTTTTTAATAAATTCCACTGCAATACCATCCAAACCTGCTGCCTTGCCGGCTTTCATCTTCCGCAAAGCTTTCACTACCTCTTCTCTGTTTACCAAATCATTTTCCCTAACCCTCTCACTTTGCACACCACCTCGACCAAAACACCCTATATCTGCCACTCTATCATCAAACACATTCAACAAACCTTCAAAATACTCACTCCATCTCCTTCTCACATCACCACTACTTGTTATCACCTCCCCATTTGCACCCTTCACTGAAGTTCCCATTTGCTCCCTTGTCTTACGCACTTTATTTACCTCCTTCTAGAACATCTTTTTATTCTCCCTAAAATTTACTGATACTCTCTCACCCCAACTCTCATTTGCCCTTTTTTTCACCTCTTGCACCTTTCTCTTGACCTCCTGTCTCTTTCTTTTATACATCTCCCACTCAATTGCATTTTTTCCCTGCAAAAATCGTCCAAATGCCTCTCTCTTCTCTTTCACTAATACTCTTACTTCTTCATCCCACCACTCACTACCCTTTCTAATCAACCCACCTCCCACCCTTCTCATGCCACAAGCATCTATTGCGCAATCCATCACTGATTCCCTAAATACATCCCATTCCTCCCCCACTCCCCTTACTTCCATTGTTCTCACCTTTTTCCATTCTGTACTCAGTCTCTCCTGGTACTTCCTCACACAGGTCTCCTTCCCAAGCTCACTTACTCTCACCACCCTCTTCACCCCAACATTCACTCTTCTTTTCTGAAAACCCATACAAATCTTCACCTTAGCCTCCACAAGATAATGATCAGACATCCCTCCAGTTGCACCTCTCAGCACATTAACATCCAGAAGTCTCTCTTTCGCACGCCTGTCAATTAACACGTAATCCAATAACGCTCTCTGGCCATCTCTCCTACTTACATACGTATACTTATGTATATCTCGCTTTTTAAACCAGGTATTCCCAATCATCAGTCCTTTTTCAGCACATAAATCTACAAGCTCTTCACCATTTCCATTTACAACACTGAACACCCCATGTATACCAATTATTCCCTCAACTGCCACATTACTCACCTTTGCATTCAAATCACCCATCACTATAACCCGGTCTCGTGCATCAAAACCACTAACACACTCATTCAGCTGCTCCCAAAACACTTGCCTCTCATGATCTTTCTTCCCATGCCCAGGTGCATATGCACCAATAATCACCCACCTCTCTCCATCAACTTTCAGTTTTACCCATATTAATCGAGAATTTACTTTCTTACATTCTATCACATACTCCCACAACTCCTGTTTCAGGAGTATTGCTACTCCTTCCCTTGCTCTTGTCCTCTCACTAACCCTGACTTTAAAATTAACTACACTAAAAACTAACTACACTAAATAAATGAAATCTAAATGATCTCATAAATGAAATGCAACATATCTTTTTTGATTAATTTTATATATTTTGATGATATATTAACTTTGATGATATATTATCATATATATTTTGATGATATATACAACAAGGTCGGCTTACGACTGTGACTGTGGAAATTCAGCACGTTGAATGGATATGTGTTATTAGACTGTCGAATGGACAAATTCCATTTCCACTCATCTAGTATAATGTTGAAAGACCAAGTCCATTCAACATTTCTGTGTGATTGGACATGATATGTGTACAGAGTATAAGGCGTGCATATTCATCTCACCTGCACAATGGCAGGGTTGAGGTTTGTGTGATAATAGCAATTGTTTCCACCATCATAAGCATGTATGTGACGATTCTGAAGCACATTGCAATATAGGAAATATACTAAGACATACCAGACATGATTTCGTTTCAGCTTACATCTAATGATCGTTCATCATAAGTTCACCTGTAAAATACTTCTTGTACAATACATATCCTTATCTCATGTATGTAAGATGGTATCAGATCACAGAGAAATCCCGGTACTTACATGTTAGTGAGGACATCTATCTATCCCTATACGACGGTGATGTGGTCAACAAGATCCATCAAACATGTGAGGCCAGTGTTTGGGAAGTTCACGTGTGTAGCGAACGTTTGGGAGGTTCACATGTGTGGCGAACGTTTGGGAAGTTCACAAGTGTGTTGAACGTTTGGGAAGTTCACGTGTTTGGCGAACGTTTGGGAGGTTCACGTGTGTGGCGAACGTTTGGGAGGTTCACATGTGTGGCGAACGTTTGGGAGGTTCACGTGTTTGGCGAACGTTTGGGAGGTTCACGTGTGTGGCGAACGTTTGGGAGGTTCACATGTGTGGCGAACGTTTGAAAAGTTCACGTGTGGGGCGAACGTTTGGGAAGTTCACATGTGTGGCGAACGTTTGGGAAGTTCACGTGTGTTATGAACCTTTGGGAAGTTCGTGCAGTTAACATCTTGGAAGTTCTGTGATAAATCTGATATTTGCACAGATGTAAGAGAATGAATGTGTTGGAATTTGTAGTGTCGTCACATGGAACACTGTAAGTTGAAAGTACCATATGCACTTACCGACAAAATGGTGAAGGCGAAGTGATGAAGAAAAAATAAAAGATTTACGTGATAGAATTTCGGCTGGAAGGTATTGTTTACATTGTGCAGGGCTGCTGCGCACATATGGTTGCTGAGCCTCCCTCAAGCCTGTGCACCATCGTCTACCCATAGAATATATGATGGAAAAAAAACAGATTCAAATTTCTATTTCATACGATTTGACATGAAAGCCAGTGACGAAAATATCAATGAATAACTGAAACCTGTCCCAGAGAGAGAGAGAGAGAGAGAGAGAGAGAGAGAGAGAGAGAGAGAGAGAGAGAGAGAGAGAGAGAGAGAGAGAGAGAGAGAGAGAGAGAGAGAGAGAGTGTACTTGCCTATTCGTATCTATGACGAGATTTTGCTATTAGACAAGGCTCCGCGTATAACTCACCGCAGGAAAAAATTAGAGTTTGGGAGAAAGAGTAGCGTGGGTTAGGTACTGCTTAGAGTTACGTACGTGTGAGGTGGAGAGAGTGAGCATTAGTGGTGTGGTCGCCAGGAAGACACGATGATCGTTCAGAACAATTGTAATTCTCTAGAGACTTATTATCAGCGTAGCTTAGCCAAAGGTGTCAATCACTGGTTCATGATCCAAGGATGACGCCCATAGGTGCATGTTGCCAGGGTGACCATGATGACTGGTTCATGATCCAAAGGTGGAGATCATGACCCATAATTGACGACCACCGTTTCAGGTTCCAAGAATGACGACTCCTGGTTCATCTCACAAGGATGAAGACCAATGGTTGATGCTCTCAGTCCGTGTTGGTCGAGCCATACGACAGAGAGTAAAAAGAAAAAGTTTCTCAAGTGTTTATTAAGCAAGTTTTCCCCTGTTGTCGACCCTGCTTCACCGACATGTCAATAACAGTCATCATTTGCTCACTCAACCGTGAGACAAAATATATTTCTACCCCTCACATTTTCCAAAGTTGCCGGACTGACTATAGCTGGATTGAACGTTATGGAAAATTACTCCAATGACATAAAATTATGGAACATTAGGATAAGCGCTGCCTACAGTTTGATGAGTGTCTACTGTGTATGTAATTCAGTGATATATACAGATAGTTGAATAGATCAATGTGTGTAGAAAGAGTGGTATTATCAGATACGTTGTTTGATACGATACGTGATAGAGAGGTACATTGAGAGAGAGAGAGAGAGAGAGAGAGAGAGAGAGAGAGAGAGAGAATGATTACGATTACTTACGAGGGGATCTTACCAGAAAGCAGGGCTCGGACACAGTGATCACAGCAGGACAATATATATATATATATACATATACAATGTATATGCATATATATATATATATATATATATATATATATATATATATATATATATATATATATATATATATTTATATTTATATATATATATATATATATATATATATATATATATATATATATATATATATATATATATATATATATATATATATATATATATATGTATATATATATATATATATATATATATATAGGAAAGGATCACAATTATGCGCGTGATCAAGTATATTCCTGTGAGTCCACGGGGAAAATGAAACACGATAAGTTCCCAAGTGCACTTTCGTGTAATAATCACACCATCAGGGGAGACACAAGAGAGAAATATAACAGTCAGTTGATATACATCGAAGAGACGTAGCTAGGACGCCATTTGGTAAACATGTGATTGTCTTGGATTACGTCTCTTCCTTGTCCTCTTCCAGTACCTGTCAGTAGCAGATGGTCTCCCCCAGTGACGAGCATTGCCTCGTTCCTGCCCAGGAAGGTAAATGAGTCTAGTTTTATGAATTGGTATCCTGTTTATCATTTCATGAGTAAACATGATCATCTTACAGTTGACAGGAATTTTTCTGTTCGTCACCTGCAGCAAGATGAGAATGTTTCTTCCATGACGATGGATCCAATCACGTACACAAGCCACCATCAGGGTCAGTCCGTGTATGTTATGCGGAACAAAGGAACGAAAAGACGGATAATGTTCTACTGTTCAGGAAAGTGAGGGAAATTAATCTGTAATCTAACGTGATAGCAGTAAGTGTAAGATACAGAATAATCCTACCTGTGTGTGAGTATAACACCTCAACTCTTACAAGTGCTATGAGACAATAATCTTCCAAGATCTAGTTTTGTTATCTCGTTTGGAGACCTTCCCTTGACGTCATTACTACGTAACTCAGGAGGTTAACTCTTGACTCCTCTGGATCTGACTTGTATCATCTCCTCAGCATCCTCCCTGATCATCTTAAAGTGTAATGTAGGTTGTGTACAAATGGATCATCCAAGCATAGACAGAAGACTTTTCTCTTTGCACTAGTTTTTCAGCTTCAGGAGGGTGTAAAGCCCCTATGGATCACACAGCTTACGCTCTTCCTTATCTTAGTCTGGTGGATGTGCCATAGTAACTTACTATAGCGTTCCTTACCTTCCTTCTCGGGTGGAAGAATAGTTACGTAACAGCAACATCAGGGTGAGTAGGGAACCATTTGATATGGCGGAGAAAAGGAGAAGCTGACATGTCTTTGTTCTTTTGACGGCATTTCCCTTTTTCGTCTAAATTTGTGGTCTAGTGAGGGATGTGGGGCACTATGGGGACACGTCGAGAGAAAACCCTCTCAGAGTAGAGGAAATTCAATTTACGATAAATCTTGTTTCCTTTCATTGCATCATTTTTTTCTTGGAGATCTTACGATGTTGTTTTCTTGTCTTGCGTAACTTAGGACCTATGAAAATATTTTCTTTCTGCACATCATATTTTCTAGCATTTTCTTGTTATTTGGAATTAGGCACCTGTTCTTTCGAATCATCAACATAAACCATAACTTTCATGACTGTAATACATGATTATAGATTATAGATATCTTATGTATGCTACAACTGCTAAGCATGTCTTATATACTACTACTAGAGTGTCTCATATATACTACAACTGCTAAGCATGTCTTATATACTACTACTAGAGTGTCTTATATATACTACAACTATCATGTCTTATATATGCTACAACTAGGACAAGAGTAAATGCTATCACTGAACAACAATTATAAGAATAATAAGAAATTTGCCAAATTGTTCAGCCACAGTACACTAAACAATACACCAATATTATCAATTTGTAGGTCCATAGAACATGGGGAGGTATTGTTATTCTCTACCAATCCCAGCATTAGTACCAACATTTTATCCTCAACTACAGCATAAATATTCTCAACGGGAACAGGTCCGCTCCACATGCCTATAATTTTCTAAAGAATTACATGGTAGGAACTACCGTAGTATATTACATGGTAGGAACTACCGCAGTATATTGATCTATCGTTACTGCTCTCTATGTCCCTACTGTGGCTGCCAGCTCTGTACAACTATAATGAAAGAAATACTTCATCAGAATATCCGAATATGAATACAGAGGACGTACTATGGACTCCAGCTAATGAAAAAGATTAATTAATGTATAACTATTCTACATTATTACCCTTCCACATGACAGGTTGTTAGCTTGGTAGTGGGTGGTTTACCAGCGGAACAGTATCTCTCTAGGTGGATATTCTCCTTCTCCTCCATGTGGAGTCCTACGTGCACTTCCGTGCTGGCTGCCGGATGACGTAGTTATATAATGGTTTCTGTGTCTTCGGTGCTTTCGTAAGTGCGGGTGCCTTATGAAAAGACACACACGTATAACCAAGCACATCTTTATGGTGGCAAAGATATGTGTTATACTAAAGCTTCTGTATACTTCAAAATGACTTGTCACGCGCATGCAGGGGGAGGGGGTTGTCATTTCATGTGTGGCAGGGTGGCAACGGGAATGAATAAAGGCAGCAAGTATGAATTATGTACATGTGTATATTTGCATATGTCTGTATATGTATACATACGTATGCGTTGAAATGTATAGGTATGTATCTGTGCATGTGTGGCCGTGTCTGTATATACATGTGTATGTTGGTGAGTTGGGTCATTCTTTCGTCTGTTTCCTCGTGGTACCTCGCTAAGGCGGGAGACAGCGACAAAGTATAATAAATAAATAAATCTAATATTTTATTTTTTTTATACTTTGTCGCTGTCTCCCGCGTTTGCGAGGTAGCGCAAGGAAACAGACGAAAGAAATGGCCCAACCCCCCCCCCCCATACACATGTATATACATACGTCCACACACGCAAATATACATACCTACACAGCTTTCCATGGTTTACCCCAGACGCTTCACATGCCTTGATTCAATCCACTGACAGCACGTCAACCCCGGTATACCACATCGCTCCAATTCACTCTATTCCTTGCCCTCATTTCACCCTCCTGCATGTTCAGGCCCCGATCACACAAAATATTTTTCACTCCATCTTTCCACCTCCAATTTGGTCTCCCTCTTCTCCTTGCTCCCTCCACCTCCGACACATATATCCTCTTGGTCAATCTTTCCTCACTCATCCTCTCCATGTGCCCAAACCACTTCAAAACACCCTCTTCTGCTCTCTCAACCACGCTCTTTTTATTTCCACACATCTCTCTTACCCTTACGTTACTCACTCGATCAAACCACCTCACACCACACATTGTCCTCAAACATCTCATTTCCAGCACATCCATCCTCCTGCGCACAACTCTATCCATAGCCCACGCCTCGCAACCATACAACATTGTTGGAACCACTATTCCTTCAAACATAATCATTTTTGCTTTCCGAGATAATGTTCTCGACTTCCACACATTCTTCAAGGCCTCCAGAATTTTCGCCCCCTCCCCCACCCTATGATCCACTTCCGCTTCCATGGTTCCATCCGCTGCCAGATCCACTCCCAGATATCTAAAACACTTCACTTCCTCCAGTTTTTCTCCATTCAAACTCACCTCCCAATTGACTTGACCCTCAACCCTACTGTACCTAATAACCTTGCTCTTATTCACATTTACTCTTAACTTTCTTCTTCCACACACTTTACCAAACTCAGTCACCAGCTTCTGCAGTTTCTCACATGAATCAGCCACCAGCGCTGTATCATCAGCGAACAACAACTGACTCACTTCCCAAGCTCTCTCATCCCCAACAGACTTCATACTTGCCCCTCTTTCCAAAACTCTTGCATTTACCTCCCTAACAACCCCATCCATAAACAAATTAAACAACCATGGAGACATCACACACCCCTGCCGCAAACCTACATTCACTGAGAACCAATCACTTTCCTCTCTTCCTACACGTACACATGCCTTACATCCTCGATAAAAACTTTTCACTGCTACATACAGGTGAAGATGTTTTGTGGATGCAGTCCGCATCATCAGGAGCCAACAGTTCATAAAACTTCAAATCCCAACACCAATACAAAGTCTTGTACATCCTGTTACCAGCATGCAAGGATGTACAAGCCTTTGTGCTGGTGTGTTGGGATTTCAAACTTTATTCTACGCCTGATGAGGGGGATTGTCTCTGCGAGACATGTTGTGTATTGAGTATTGTGATACCAAGTGAAGTGAATCACCTGAACTTCTACTAAAGTGTGATTTCACCTTCATAGATATCATCATGGACTGGTTTGATCAAAGTATGTAGATATATATACCTGCATGTAACAAGGAAGAATATCTTTGCTTGGCTCCTTCCTCTGTTCCTGCCTCTGCAAAGTAAGGGAAGGAGGGATGGATCTCCAGTTCCTTACTCCTTCCCCTTTTAGACGCCTTTTACGACAAGCAAGACATATGTTGGAAGTATTTTTTCTCACCTATCCCAAGGGACTCCTTTAATGTGAATCTTCTGAGGAAACAACTTCCTTTTGTCAAGTGACGAATATACAACCTCATAAATGGTGACTTTTCACTCCCTATGTAACCTCAAGCAGGCAGAGTCCAAGAACGCACACACACACATGTTGCATACGAAAGGTGGGAGGTGGGCAGATTAGAAAGGGTTGTAAGTGGTAGGATGATGAGGTAAAGTTGCATGTGAAAGAAAGAAGAAAGACGTTTGGGCGATACTAACAAGGAAGGAGTGCAAATAACTGGGAGATATATAAGAGAACGCGGCAGGAGGTTAAGAGGAAAGTACATGATTGAAAAAGAAGGGTAATGAGAGCTGGGGAGTGCAAGCATCATTAAACTTTAGGGAGGATAAAAAGATATTATGGAAAGAGGTAAATTATGCGCGAAAGACAAGAGCACAAGTGGGGACATCTGTGAAGGGAGCAAAGAGGAGAGTGATACCAGGTAGTATTGGAATGAGGAGGAGATGGAGTAAGTATTTTGAAGGATTGTTAAATTTGTTTGATGATAGAGTGGTAGATGTAGGGCGTTTACATCGAGGTGGTATGCGTCGTGAGAGAGTCAGAAAGAGTGGCTTGATGAAAAGAGAAGAGGTGGTGATATCCTTGCGGAAGATGAAATCCGGCAAGGCGGCGGGATTGGATAACATTGAAGCTGAATTTATGAAGAAAGGGGTGACTATGTTGTTCATTGGTTGGTAAGGATATTCAGTGTATGTATGGATCGTGGTGAAGTGTATGAGCATTGGAGGAATGCATGTCTAGTCCCTTTGTGCAAAGGCAAAGGGGATTAAAGATGAGTGTTCAAAGTAAAGAAGTAAAAGTTTCCTGAGTATACCTGGTAAATTGCATGGGAGGGTATTGATTGAGAGGGTGAAGGCATGTACAGCGCATCAGATTGGGAAAGAGCAGTGTGGTTTCAGAAGTGGTAGATGATATGTGGATCAGGTGCTTGCTTTGAAGAATGTTTGTGTGAGAATTAGAGAAACAGATATGTATATACAAGAGAGAGAGAGAGAGAGAGAGAGAGAGAGAGAGAGAGAGAGAGAGAGAGAGAGAGAGAGAGAGAGAGAGAGAGAGAGAGAGACTCTGGAACAAAAGAACAACGGCCTCATTTGTACAAAGGAACAGAAATTAATTTTTTGAGGCAACAACATAGCAGCCATCCCAGTCTGTTGTTTCGCATCCCACTAACCATTCCACCTTTAGAGAAGTGAACCGCATTTCTAAAGTTAGTTTGCCTGGGTGAGCTGGTGAGTCGGTAGCCAGCACCGGGAGCGCTGGGCCTGGCACTACCGCTGAGACTTTGTTACCCACACACAAAGACGAGAGAGAGAGAGAGAGAGAGAGAGAGAGAGAGAGAGAGAGAGAGAGAGAGAGAGAGAGAGAGAGAGAGAGAGATGAAGTCTTGGTCAGTAAGGGTGTACCAGCCCTTGCGATCTTTGATAGTAAGTTTCAGGGCACCAAAGGCAACATAGCAGCCAGGTTTCAGGTCGTGTTGAAAACTCTGTTGAAATACTGCGATGAACATCAGATAGGGCACCCCGCTGGTAATTACGAGGAAAGATAAATCTAAGAGGCAGTCGACTGTATTACAGTATGCAGAGTTTACTCTCTCTCTCTCTCTCTCTCTCTCTCTCTCTCTCTCTCTCTCTCTCTCTCTCTCTCTCTCTCTCTCTCTCTCTCTCTCTACCTCTCTTCTTGGGTTGAAATACTCATGGGTGTATTATTTCTTGAACATTTCAAAAAGTTTGAAGCGGTAGCTCGTGACACTGGGTTTAATTTTGGAAAATAGTAGAGTCTTGAGGGAAGAGGAAGAATAGTGGAGTGTTAATGAGATTTGGAGGAAAAGATTTTCGATCAGGAAATTACTTTAAAAGTATGTTAATGGGGTGAGTAGGAGGGGTTGACTGCTGCTGGGGAACACATATATTGAAATATTTACAAAAGGTTTAAAGTGTGGTGACATGACGATGGGAGAATGAGAACGACAGAGTGTTAAGAACGGATAAGAGTGACGTGGTTACTCGGTGAATATCATAAAAAGATTCTTACAGCCGAGGACGAGAGAGACGAGTCCTACCAGAGGAATGTGAGCGGTGAAGAAGTGACGGGGAAGTAGGAGGGAAAGTGTTGCAAGGGAAATGAGATGTGTATGGTGTTGTGGGGCAGTTGTAATAAAGCGAGTGGTTGAATGTTGAAAGGAAATTGGAAGTGTTATGTAAGAGTATAAGTGATAAAACATTGACCGGATGGCGGGTACATAATCGCAGACGGAGATATGATGTTATTAGTATATATGACAAGTGAAGGATGTCTGGTGGTATGTCAGTGGTAGTGATATGACATCAGGGTACGATCCATGGAGGTCATGATGACACCAACAGACAAGTAGAGTCAGAAAAAATTTTGTAGTTTAGGTAAAGACGGAGAGAGTGGTGGAAGATTGTGTATCTTGAGTTACAGAGATGTCAGGGAGGAGAGGTCTGTTAGTAGCAGTTGGTAGAGGTGAGTGATAGCTCAACATGTGTGGCGCTGTTCATACATATCATGAACGGAGGCTGGTGTTCCAGAGACCATCCGTGCGCTTCAGGGTTATAGTACAGATGCATGACTTAGTTTGCTTGTGCTCACCTCAAGTGTGAGGCTGAAAACTTATATCTCAGGCCGAACTTAAAGACTTAAGCCTGTTTCAAACGTTCTGATGTCTAGCATTAGTTCTGAAGTCACAGACTTTTTCATCACCCTGAAACATGTTTGAGTGTAAAGTTAATTAAACTCCAGAAATATAATCAACAAGGATTTACGTTCCGCTGGACTGTTGATAAATAAAGACATCTAATGTTCTATCATTCTCAAAACAACGTTTAGATAACTGAGAAGTCTGACCGGAGAGTCAATAATGCAGTTTATATATCACCATCCAGCACGAAACCTTTTTTTTCTGTTTAGTTTAGTGAATCATACCGAGGTTTATCCAAATATTAGCTTGATGATCGTCTTTATACCTTTTCTGAAATATTCTGAATCTGTCGGCACAAAATGCAGAAACTCGCAGTTGTACTTTGAAGAAATATCAGATCCACATAGCAGCACCTCTTGTTGTCCTTGAGTGAAGAAAAGAAGTGCTACAGCTGATCATGGAAATGATGAATCACGTGAGAACAAATTTTGAACTAAAAAGATCCTTGAAATCAGGTCAGGAGACATCAGGAAACACGCGGCTAAAATCTGACAATTTGTTACGAAAGAAACTTTGTATGTCGGTAATATCTCTTGACCACGCCCACCGAATTAAGAGCAATCAGCCAAATCATCGGCCATTGTTGCAGGACTGAAGGAAACTTCACGAAAACCCAGAACAGCTTAGAGGAACAGATTTTGATGTCAGAGAAGACTTTTCTCTCCAGAGTCTTAACGCTCATCAGTATCGAGTAAGGAAACCTGATGATAATTAAATGACTAGCCTGATTGCCTAACTCAGCCACACTCACCTGGAAAAAATGGACCAACCACCAGTGTCCATAACAGTCTACCAACAGCCGAGTACCAGTGGAGTGCGCCGGTCCCTGGTTCCCGACCAACACATAACCATTCGTAACCATTGTTTCCTAATCCGACTGGCTTCATCCCTAAACCCATAACTGTGGACTGGGGTACCCCTGGGTACAGCCTTACACTTTAAAGGTGTATTTACACTATTCATGAAAATCAATGAACCTATAAATATCTCTGGTTTTCTACGAATCGTCCACAGAAACGAATGGGGAAAGCGACGGCCAGCGAAACGGGCTTTCTCTGAGCACCCATCTGACATAGATTGTACTTATGTAGACTCTATATCATCATTCTTTCGTATATCCGTTGTGATATCTATTTCTATTATCATACTATAAAAATCTTAATTCTAGATATGTGTAAATGTGCATTTAGAATGTAAAACGTTTATTTTATGTTATATATATAGCAAGATATCATGTTCAGACCCTCAACTGACCCTCGAACAAAAACAAACATTCAAGAGGGAGCGCCAGCGGGGATCACAATGGGTATCTGGATTTTTCCTGTAGCCATGGTTTTACCTAAAGGCTTTTTGTTTTCTTCTTTCTTTCTCATCTCCCTGTACACTGCACTCAGGCAGGTTAATGTGACAACAGTAAGCAAGAATTGTTTAAGCTTCATCACGGCAGACTGTTTGTTTACACTACTGTAGTTTCGCTGGGCTGGGACGGTGGTTCTCCTTGCAGTGTGAACAGAACGGATGTGTGGGGAAAATCCAAACCACAGAAAACTGTGTATCCCATTGGTATCTATGTCTAGTGTAAACGTACCTTTAATCTGAATCCAGGCATAGCTTAATGCAGACGAATCTTGGATCTGTGGATCTAGGCACAGGTTAATGCAGCCGAAGCTTGGATGTGGATCTAGGCAGATCCACAATCTGCCGGGAGGGAGTCAGAGGCTCTCCTTCCTGGATGGGTCGGTAGATCTCACCGAGGGAGCTGAGGGAGGAGTTAGACCACTCCTATAGGGGCAATGACTAAACACACAAGAGTTTGGTCAAGAAAGAATTGTTTAAGCATCACACTCGCTGTCACCCACACAGAAACGTAAAGGAACATTCTTTTGATAATCTAACGAGTACATGTCACCTTATATGATGACCAAAGTATTTTCAATTTACCTTTTCTCACTTAGGTACGAAGAACTTTTGTTGGTCTTGTAACATTAAAAGCTTTTGAATGCCCATATTTTTTAGCATGAAGGTATTCTCATCCACTGTGTCCGTCTACCATTCAGTAAGTATGCTAACTTACAAATAATCTTTGATATTCTCACAATGGTACTCGAGTCCTCTGAACAGCTTCATCTGTATCCCTGTTTAACTTACCTCTGTTACATATGGCGAAGCTGTGTAGCGCCTGGTCTTCATCCGACCTCTGTAATTTTGATGAAATTGTACACAAGTCCAGTCTAGAAACTTGTGGCATCCTCGAAGAGTAATTCATGGGGATAGTAGCCCTCTGTGAACATCACATCAGCCGGTTTGTTTATAGAACCAGAAATCTACGCCAGCCACTAGATCCTAAGAAGAATGTGCACGTTCTGAGATATATCAAAATCAGCTTATTCAACGATAATGACAATAAGCGTATGGCTTTGCACTTGTACGTATCAGTCTCGACTCCGGAACAACTTGACTCCATAGAGTAGCTAACATTAGTGATTCCATCAGACACTCGACACAGCTAACACTAACAGAGTTTACTGAGGAAATTTTGTAATCTAAACGGGTCATATCCTTACTTATCATTCTTTGCCTTTAGGCTAAACTTTACGTGCGTTGCCTTAGACCTGTTCGTCACACGTCTAATATATGATCATCAGTAAAGTTACTGTTAGGGTACCTAACCATTATCATATGCTATGAATTGCAGGTGTTACCAAATATATCCGAGTCATATAATGACAGTTTTCTTGAGATATATCATGGAAGATAAACGCTCATGTCAAACTTATACATATCCAGAGATAGGTAGATTAATATACGAACGATATATGTCAAGAAATTGCGACAGTGACCACAGATACATGATGCTCACACTAATATTGTACTATACCAACAGCCTCCATCCATCTAAAAATGTGTCTCAGAATGAGCTACAATCCTGTTATGGTAACCTCCGTTCCATTTGGATCCTAAGTGACCCACTTGGTATGAGTAAGAACCATATCAAACACTCCACAGTCGACAATATTAGGCGACTTACTGCAGATGGATACGATAATCAATATGTTACCGTGTGTGGCTCCTCGTCAAACCCTTTACAACAACCCACACCTGAGGAGTGTACATCATAGGCTACTCCTAATACCGTTTTCATTTCCTTACCTCAGCCACGAACGACGAGGTTGAAGGTAGCAATATATCTGTGAAAGAGGTCTGAGGGGCAATGTAACATTCTCCTTTTTAAGAAAATACTGTAAATCGATGGCCTTTAGCGTGATAGCGTAATGCCAGTACGGATTTGGGAAGAAAGAAATCCACTGAGATTTCGCTACACAACTTACCATTATACCTACAAAAGCAGTATATGTTTCATAACTGTCTTTTGCCATATTTCTAGATTTTTCAAACTGATACCAGTCAATTGCTGTATCGTTTTACGACGGTTTCCTGAGTTATTGTATATGGTGAATATGAAATGCACCGAAAATATGATCATGGCAACTACTTAGAGCTGATATAGTTTATTTACGATATAGATTGGAAAATGGAGTTGTAACCGCAGTATGGATCTTTCCTATAGAAGGTTCTGTGAAGCCTACAATGAAGGTGAAAAAGGAGATTGTTCAGTAAGGAATGCAAAAAATAGATATCTAATACATGCACTACACAGGAAATTTTGCCAACAATATAGCCAGCTAAAATATAAGACATGAAATAGAGCAAGAAACGAGAGAGAGAGAGAGAGAGAGAGAGAGAGAGAGAGAGAGAGAGAGAGAGAGAGAGAGAGAGAGAGAGAGAGAGAGAGAGAGAGAGAGCGGGGATGTTGACGAGCTTGAAGCCCTCAAGTTTCTGAGTATTTAGACGACATTAACAGTGAGCAATTCTTCATGTGACACAGTACCAGATCAACCAGAGGCTATGAAGAGAAACAGTGCAGGACTTTGTTAGAGAGAACGTAGAGAACTATTGTTTCAAGGTACGGGCATGGGATGGCCGGCGTAGACTAAACAGTGAAATTGTCAGTGCCAACTTTGGATAAAAGATTTAAAGGCTAATTGATTGTAGAAAATGTTCAAGCGATAGAGAGCAACGAGTGTAGGTCTCTCCCTTATACAGAACAAATAGCTGATTTCATACAAACACACCCACAAAAAAGGTAGAGCACACACACACACACACACACACACACACACACACACACACACACACACATACAGTATAAAAAAGCAAAGTATAAGATTAGTATCACTCATGGTTTTAAAAGTTAGTTGGACGCCATCATAAGCGTAACTCAGGTTAATTACGGTTTCATCTTTACGACGTCTTCTTCCAGGACTCACTACAGAAAACTCATTGTTGTAAGGCGATAACTTCTGCATACCCAGGGTTGGTGAGGAGTGTGTGTACATGGTGTGGATTGCAGTGGAGATGATGGATGATGGTAGATAGGCAAATGTGGAGATGATGATGGAGATGGTGACTGCAGGAATAGAAGAATGGCCAGGAAGCTTGTACTAGGGTGTTGGTCGTGGTGGTGGTGATGGCGAGTGAGTGAATGTATGATGGGCAAACAGGTCAGTCTGGTGAAGACGGAAGTGATAGTAACAGTAAGTGAAGACCTTCAGGATATGCATGATAACAGATATAGGAGATGCAGTGAAGGTGTGTGCATGTAGAGGCATGTTGGTACGGCAACGTCTCTCCCTGTAGGTGAAGGATCGTCTTCCTCTTTGTTGGTGGCCTAGAGATATCTCTCTCCCTCCTGGTGTGGAAACGTTTCTTCCTCTACTGGTGTGAGAGCATCGGTCATTGCGTTTGTTGTTCCTCACCGCACAACATGCGTTCGTTCCTGGTAAAAGAAGAATTCTCCCAGACTCGTCAGAACGGCTCCCTGGACGCATGAGAACATGACCGGTCACTTAGGAACGTTCCCCTTGAGGAATGGGCAATGTATAGTTATTAGTGAGGGAACCTGTCATGACTGGCGAGTGAATCTTGCAATACAGTGAAGGAAGCGTTTACAGATGATTAGGAAAAATATGTGGGATCTTGTTTCCGTTAGTGCGAATCCCCGGTCACTTGAAAACATCCCCGGTAGTGTGAGAGCATCCCTGGTGTTGCGAAAACATCCCCGGTGGTGTGAAAACATCCAAGGTGGTGTGAGAACATCCCCGGTGGTGTAAAAATATCCCGGTGATGTGTCTCCTGGGGTGTGGTATCTTGTCTCTGTGGGTAATCATGTATTATGTTATGTGGGAACGTCTTAACCATTTCAGGGAAGACATGTGCATGATGTGTTTGGGGACCAAACGAAGATTTTCTATTGTTACTACAGGTGAAGACTTGGTCAGATGTGCTCTTTATCGCAGCATCAGCAAGGCCGGTGGTATGAAGGCTACCAAGTGCTGTGTTGCTGTCGTAAAATACGTAAAGACAACTACGCATCATGCATCTCGTCACGAACTCATCCCAGAAATAAGATGTAACATATCGAGAACCCATGACAGTAACAAGATGGGTACCTGTCATGTGACTTTTCGATTATTCCTCACACAGACTTGCCACTAACCTCCCAGAATAACAAGACAGCCATCCGACATGTAATTTGTCAAAATCCCAAAAATTGATAAAGAAAGCCGTGTGCATTAATGTTAATTCTTCTGATAGATAGGTAGTAAGACAGCAGTGAGACACGAGCTGTTAATTAGGGTTTAATTCTCAACGTTTCGTCATAAGTATTCCTGAGAAGAATCTAGCACATTAGTGTCTCATCTGAGGTTATACGCGATGGATCAGGATTCTGGTCGTTGTGGCGTCGTGCTCCGTGACCAATCAGGGTGAGCCACGCTACAATGTTTGTTGAAGCTTTACTTCCAGTTTTGTTGCTAGTCTTCGAATTCTGATATCTTACAACAAAAACGTATTCATCGTCTGTCATATGGATCAGAAAGGGAATGTGTTCCAAGACGGATTCCTGCCACACACTATGTGTCATGTCTAACCATTCTGAGGCTTGACCTTTAATTACTACCCACTGTTTGTCGCCAGTCAACAAGTTTTGTACCCTCCATAGGAGAACAAGTTCTTTACCTTGTAACTCAAGTCTGTTAGTAATCCTTTAGGATAAGTTTTATTATACGATGATAGTTCATTCTCAATTTCTCGCTTCCCCTACAAAAATGGAACGAATATTTGAAGATGGTCAGGAATTATGGTTATGATATTATCAATTTTTTGGTTGTTCTGTGATTTGATGAAAGAATATATACACGTTTTACCCTATACATTTGTTGTTTTCTTCATCTTTTACACATAGATTGTTAAAAATCTCTTACAAGGATACCACGTTTCTTCATTACAAAAGATAATCAGAATATTCGCTTTCCTTTGGTATTCTATATATCAGTCCAAAGATTGTCTGCGTCATTTCCTATATCAATGATTTCTAGATACAGGGAGACATAGGCTCTCCGTTTTTTCACTCTTGAATAGTTCTTCTTATAGTCAGGTGCTTTCTTGTATAAAACAAAACATTTCCTCATTTTCATGTAGTTTATCAATGTTTCAGTTGACATACGCAGGAATGTCTATATCTTTTTAGAAAAGGAAGTAGATTTCTGCTTAGCTGTGGCTCTATGGCAAATACACCTGGGATTTTCACATTACTATCTCTAATTACTTGTTAATTCTAAAGTAAGTAATAAGTATATTCATATCATAATATTTAGCCTATATATCTGATCTAACTGACATAATCTAATACGAGATCATATGGCTTATCTCTTTCCTCCTTATCTGTGCGATTGTTTTGAGTTTCACTATACCCATCAGTCTCACATACATTTTCTGTAATGTTCCCAATATATTCACATTATCTATAGTAACTCTGCTAAACCGTGGTACACCAGTTGCATTAGAAGCGACCATTCATAGCCAATAGATTTTCCCCGTACATTATTTTCTCAAGGATCAGCAAGTTTTGGATGAGATCTCTCTATAATTTTACATTGATATGTCAGACGTATTCATGATGACACTATCCTTGGCCGCATGAACTACAAACAGCAGATTTTTAGATTTGCTTCTTGTGACATCTTGAATTTCGTGCACTAAGGTTCCATCAGCCACCGAATATGTGCAACATTAATGAAACTCTACCCAAACTTGTCCTCCCCTGCATCAAGGTCTCCCTTGTGTACACTTTTTCTTTTTTCTGTACCATACGTCCATCCAACTTCTCCCCTCCCTCAGTCGCGTTATATTTAGATCATACACGTTATGGCTCAGACGCTTTGGCTAGGGAGATTAACGAGGCCATTATAAAGGGTTAAACTAAATCAGAGAAGGACAGTCAACGCATGAAAGTATGACCTGGTGAGGAACACAAGAGTTTTACACATTTTGTCCACTGAGATATATCTAAACTTATCTTTTTTTTCCTGAAGTCTGTCGGAGGAAGAAGAATATAAGAGTTTTTGAGGAGTTAGAACAATTTTCCTTATCAAAACGGGTCAAGTTATAGCTGCAGGGAAACATAACACGGTGATGTGAGGGAAAGAGACGGACATCATGTGATAAAAGGATCAGAGTAGGTGTATGGTGTGCAGAGATCATATCAAGGCTGATTTTGTAGCTTACTTTTTAGTAAGACAGAGAGTAACACCAGCGTTACTGAGACAGGTGAGGGAAGATGGTTCCTGAACCCACTGTAACACTCCTGAGTTATGACGGTACTCCTGGCCTGGATGGGTGCTGTCTACAGCCATCCTCCTGAACTAATTCGGTAAACTGTCAAAAACTAAATTTAGAACCACCCCAACTCATCCTTGGTTTTCAAGTGCTCTCATGAAATACGTCTGGATTAAGGAGAATCGCAGATACCATAAAATGAGGCCTCTTCATTAACGAAAGAGTAGCGACACACGAAAAAAGGAAAGAGACCTGATGAAGCTTGTGTAGTGTATTATATCAGACAGGTTTAGCAATGTGAACTGTTGTTGCTGCTAACACACTCATAATCTCCGGGAGGTGGTCGCTCTTACCCACGTATACCTAATGGTTCCTAGCCTGAGACACGAACAGCATTTAATCCTGCCAAGTTTCTGAATTACGTAGATTTAATGAGCTCTGCAAATATATTTCCTGCCTTAATTACCATGAATCTTATAATGCATTTCCATTGCCTCTGCGACTGAATAATATTGCTTTTAATTCTGGTTTAAAAGTTTTTCATTACTTAATTTCGGTGGACCATAATTTTTCATATATAAACTAGTAAATTTGATTACCTGCATGAATAACCACTGTGTGAAGAATCTGACCCCCATTTTCCTCCGTATTTCGTCTGTAATTACTGTCTAGTACAGAATCATCTTTCCTCAATATGTTTGATCATCTGCACATCAAACTGTCCAGATTGCTTGGTTGTACCTTGACTATTCATGAAGACTTTGCTGGTATAATCCAGTGCACAAGTTGTGGATATACTACGTCATCATCACGTGACCACAAAAGGGCAACTGTACAGTCGTTAAGTTTGTATGTGGTCTTAGAATTAGTTTTAATAACAGAAGAAAAAATTAGATTTTTTGGTTGTCGGCCTTAGTGACCCTGGCAGTCGATAGGTCTAAAGACCAAATAGGCAACCAACCAACAAACCAACCAACCAACCAACCAACCAACCAACAAACCAACTAACCAAGCAACCAACCAACCAACCAACAAACCAACTAACCAAGCAACCAACCAACCAACAAACCAACCAACCAACCAACAAACCAACTAACCAACCAATCAACCAACCAACCAACCAACCAACAAACCAACTAACCAGCCAACCAACCAACCGACAAACCAACTAACCAACCAACCAACCAACCAACGAGGCCCCAGTCTCGCTGTGCTTGCTACTGTCGTGGCCACTACCATAATACACAGTACAGTAGCTTTTGTTTCTGAATATATACATACATATATTCATGCTATCCTTGTATGTTATTTTTACTGCCTCATGTTTCTCCAAGTAATGTTCAGTATATTCTGGTATGGATTTCATTTTAGACGTTGTACTAAATCCTAAAACATTACTGAGTTCGTCTGATGACACTAGTATGTAGCAAACATCGTTTGGGTGAGTCATAGTTCTTGCATGTTTACGGTGCACTGTATAGCAAGTACCTTGTACGTCTTTGGTAATTTCGCCTATGGTATCTATTTATTGGCTGTACATTAACTTACGTAAACATTTATTGCCTAGGTTTTCACGCACCCACGAGAGATGGAACCCACGAATATTTAACTCCATTCCCGAACAATGAAGGTAGGGAACGACATACACATAAGCATACACACATATAAACGATTTGATATACAAAGACACCCTCTTATATATATATATATATATATATATATATATATATATATATATATATATATATATATATATATATATATATATATATATATATTTATATATATATATATATATATATATATATATATATATATATATATATATATATATATTTTTTTTTTTTTTTTTTTTTTTCCAAAAGAAGGAACAGAGAAGGGGGCCAGGTGAGGATATTCCCTCTAAGGCCCAGTCCTCTGTTCTTAACGCTACCTCGCTAATGCGGGAAATGGCGAATAGTATGAAAGAAAAAAAAGATATATATGTATATATATATATATATATATATATATATATATATATATATATATATATATATATATTTTTTTTTTTTTTTTTTTTTTTTTTTTTTTTTTTTTTATACTTTGTCGCTGTCTCCCGCGTTTGCGAGGTAGCGCAAGGAAACAGACGAAAGAAATGGCCCAACCCCCCCCCCCATACACATGTACATACACACGTCCAGACACGCAAATATACATACCTACACAGCTTTCCATGGTTTACCCCAGACGCTTCACATGCCTTGCTTCAATCCACTGACAGCACGTCAACCCCTGTATACCACATGACTCCAATTCACTCTATTTCTTGCCCTCCTTTCACCCTCCTGCATGTTCAGGCCCCGATCACACAAAATCTTTTTCACTCCATCTTTCCACCTCCAATTTGGTCTCCCTCTTCTCCTCGTTCCCTCCACCTCCGACACATATATCCTCTTGGTCAATCTCTCCTCACTCATTCTCTCCATGTGCCCAAACCATTTCAAAACACCCTCTTCTGCTCTCTCGACCACGCTCTTTTTATTTCCACACATCTCTCTTACCCTTACGTTACTTACTCGATCAAACCACCTCACCCCACACATTGTCCTCAAACATCTCATTTCCAGCACATCCATCCTCCTGCGCACATCTCTATCCATAGCCCACGCCTCGCAACCATACAGCATTGTTGGAACCACTATTCCCTCAAACATACCCATTTTTGCTTTCCGAGATAATGTTCTCGACTTCCACACATTTTTCAAGGCTCCCAAAATTTTCGCCCCCTCCCCCACCCTATGATCCACTTCCGCTTCCATGGTTCCATCCGCTGACAGATCCACTCCCAGATATCTAAAACACTTCACTTCCTCCAGTTTTTCTCCATTCAAACTCACCTCCCAATTGACTTGACCCTCACCCCTACTGTACCTAATAACCTTGCTCTTATTCACATTTACTCTCAACTTTCTTCTTCCACACACTTTACCAAACTCAGTCACCAGCTTCTGCAGTTTCTCACATGAATCAGCCACCAGCGCTGTATCATCAGCGAACAACAATTGACTCACTTCCCAAGCTCTCTCATCCCCAACAGACTTCATACTTGCCCCTCTTTCTATATATATATATATATATATATATATAAAGTGGTAAAGTGTGTGAAAGAAGAAAGTTAAGAGTAAATGTGAATAAGAGCAAGGTTATTAGGTACAGTAGGGTTGAGGGTCAAGTCAATTGGGAGGTGAGTTTGAATGGAGAAAAACTGGAGGAAGTGAAGTGTTTTAGATATCTGGGAGTGGATCTGGCAGCGGATGGAACCATGGAAGCGGAAGTGGATCATAGGGTGGGGGAGGGGGCGAAAATTCTGGGAGCCTTGAAGAATGTGTGGAAGTCGAGAACATTATCTCGGAAAGCAAAAATGGGTATGTTTGAAGGAATAGTGGTTCCAACAATGTTGTATGGTTGCGAGGCGTGGGCTATGGATAGAGTTGTGCGCAGGAGGATGGATGTGCTGGAAATGAGATGTTTGAGGACAATGTGTGGTGTGAGGTGGTTTGATCGAGTAAGTAACGTAAGGGTAAGAGAGATATGTGGAAATAAAAAGAGCGTGGTTGAGAGAGCAGAAGAGGGTGTTTTGAAATGGTTCGGGCACATGGAGAGAATGAGTGAGGAAAGATTGACCAAGAGAATATATGTTTCGGAGGTGGAGGGAACGAGGAGAAGAGGGAGACCAAATTGGAGGTGGAAAGATGGAGTGAAAAAGATTTTGTGTGATCGGGGCCTGAACATGCAGGAGGGTGAAAGGAGGGCAAGGAATAGAGTGAATTGGAGCGATGTGGTATACCGGGGTTGACGTGCTGTCAGTGGATTGAATCAAGGCATGTGAGGCGTCTGGGGTAAACCATGGAAAGCTGTGTAGGTATGTATATTTGCGTGTGTGGACGTATGTATATTCATGTGTATGGGGGTGGGTTGGGCCATTTCTTTCGCCTGTTTCCTTGCGCTACCTCGCAAACGCGGAAGACAGCGACAAAGCAAAAAAAAAAGAAAAAAAAAAATATATATATATATATTTGGAAAGGATCACAATTTTCCGCGTGATCAAGTATATTCCTATGAGTCCACGGGGAAAATGAAACACGATAAGTTCCGTAGTGCACTTTCGTGTAATAATCACATCATCAGGGAGATACAAGAGAGAGATGTAACAGTCAGTTGATATACATCGAAGGGACGTAGCTAGGACACCATTTGGTAAACATGTTTACCAAATGGTGTCCTAGCTACGTCTTTTACTCTATTGTACCTATCTTACTCTCTCTTACTCTATTATTCTCACCCCAGCTCCTTCCACTCCTTGCATATTCCTTCCCTCAGTTCTCGCCACACCCCCTGCGTCCTTGCTCTACAGCCCACCCTTCACCGTAACGCCCAGCCTCACTCCCTCCTAAAGTCAAATATTTCATTTTCCAGCGAGACAACAGGTGCTGCAGGATGCTAATTAAGTGCATCATATGGGCCACTAACTTGATCCATAATTTTTTTTGATATATTGTCTTCAATTAATATTCTCTCTCTTTCTCTTATACACACACACACACACACACACACACACACACACACACTAAGAACTTTAATTTGTCCCCAGACAATTTTAAAGCCAATCCTAGCTTTAACCAAATAATTATGAGAGAATTGACAAAACACGAATATATAAAAAAAGTTGTTCAAGACACACCCAACTACCTAGGTCAACCCCCGCCACGTGGCCCACCCTTAATCACTCTCCTTTACAAGGGTTACGACCAGGCAAAGCGGACAGTGGTTGGTCTGTGCTGATTGGTGCAAGACGGCGGTACTTCAAGGTGATGTTGAGATTTTAATGCCTTTGTTAAGTACTGGCACCTGATGGGTTGGATTGAAACATGTTGTGCCGCATTATAGAAAAAATTACTTGTTAAATATAATTGTATGAATTCCGAATGAATTGTGATTTCACCTTCATAACTATCATCAGGGACTAGTGTGATCATATATATATCTATATCTGTATCTATTTATCTATCTATCTATCTATCTATCTATCTATCTATCTATCTATCTATATATATATATATATATATATATATATATATATATATATATATATATATATATATATATATATATATATATATATATATATATATATATATATATCCATTTCCACGTCCAGGCCCCACAAAACTTTCCATGGTTTACCCCAGACACTTCACATGCCCTGGTTCAATCCATTGAGAGCACGTCCATCCTGGTATACCATATCGTTCAAATTCACTCTATTCCTTACACGGCTTTCACCCTCCTCTATGTTCAGGTCCCGATCGCTCAAAATCATTTTGACTCCATCCTTCCACCTCCAATTCGGTCTCCCACCTCTCCTCGTTTCCTCCACCTCTGACACATATATCCTCTTGGTCAATCTTTCCTCAATCATTTTCTCCATGTGACCAAGCCATTTCAATACACCCTCTTCTGCTCTCTCAACCACACTCTTTTTATTACCACACATCTATCTTACCCTTTCATTACTTACTCGATCAAACCACCTCACACCACATATTGTCCTCAAACATATCATTTCCAACCATCCTCCGCACAACTCTATCTATAGCCCACGCCTCACAACCATATAACATTGTTGGAACCACTATTCCTTCAAACATACCCATTTTTGCTTTCCAAAATAACGTTCTCGACTTCCACACATTTTTCAACGCTCCCAGAACTTTCGCCACCTCCCCCACCCTATGCTTCACTTCCGCTTCCATGGTTCCATCCACTGCCAAATCCACTCCCAGATATCTAAAACACTTCACTTCTTCCAGTTTTTCTCCGTTCAAACTTACCTCTCAATTGACTTGTCCCTCAACCCTACTCTACCTAACAACCTTGCTCTTATTCACATTTACTCTCAGCTTTCTTCTTTCACACACTTTACCAAACTCAGTCACCAGCTAATGTAGCCGCTGTATCATCAGCGAACAACAACTGACTCACTTTCCAAGCTCTCTCGTCCACAACAGACTGCATACTTGCCCCTCTTTCCAAAACTCTTGCATTCACCTCCCTAACAACCCCATCCATAAACAAATTAAACAACCATGGAGACATCACGAACCCCTGCCGCAAACCAACATTCACTGAGAACCAATCACTTTCCTCTCTTCCTACACGTACACATGCCTTACATCCTCGATAAAAACTTTTCACTGCTTCTAACAACTTGCCTCCCACACCATATACTCTTAATACCTTCCACAGAGCATCTCTATCACCTTTATCATATGCCTTCTCCATATCCATAAATGCTACATACAAATCCATTTGCTTTTCTAAGTATTTCTCACATACATTCTTCAAAGCAAACACCTGATCCACACATCCTCTACCACTTCTGAAACCACACTGCTCTTCCCCAATCTGATGCTCTGTACATGTCTTCACCCTCTCAGTCAATGCCCTCCCATATAATTTACTAGGAATATTCAACAAACTTACACCTCTGTAATTTGAGCACTCACTCTTATCCCCCTTGCCTTTGTACAATGGCACAATGCACCCATTCCGCCAATCCTCAGGCACCTCACCATGAATCATACAAGCACTGAATATCCTCACCAACCAGTCAACAAGAAAGTCACCCCCTTCTTTAATAAATTCCACTGCAATATATATATATATATATATATATATATATATATAGAGAGAGAGAGAGAGAGAGAGAGAGAGAGAGAGAGAGAGAGAGAGAGAGAGAGAGAGAGAGAGAGAGAGAGAGAGAGAGAGAGAGAGAAGAGAGAGAGAGACTAGTATCAGCTGTACAAACTTTCCCGTATCCAATGTAGTGATGCGTTATACAGACCCATTTCGTGTTTACTGAAGAGAATAGTTGCATTTTTTTGCTACTCTGTGGGTTGGCCCTATTATCCTCCGACTAACAATTTCCTGAGAGCAATTCACATCGCTCATCCTGTTAGGTTAAAGGCCTGACGAACCCACCCCGACACAGGGAAGGCGAATGTTGTGGAGGTCAGGCTGGGGGTGAAGTAGTGTTACGAAGTGAAGGATGAGAGTGGAAGAGGACTCACGAGAGGAGAGGGGAAGGACGAACGTTTTTCTGAGCTGAAGGAGCAGACAGAGGTAGAGGATTGTGTCAGTGTATACAGATCCACATTGTCGTACCCTGGTCAACAGAGGCAATACCTACGATAGTGTGAAGTGTCTGTGTAGTGGCTGTGTGAACTAAAATATAAGATGCCTTTCCGGAGATAGATTAGAGTTGGCTTCTTCAAAGGGTATCCTCCCGAACCCATGATATTCAGTCTAGTCTGCGGAGAAGGAAGTTTAAATCCTATTGTGATCACATAAGTAAATTGATTTTTATCGACATCATCATCATCATCATCATCATCATCATCATCCCTCTCTGGCATCATACATCTTACCTTTCTGAGTGTTCATGCTCCCTTGCTGGGTACTTATCTCTTTTAAATAACTTTTAAAAGCAAGCAGAAATCATTTGTCTCAGATCTAAATATATAGTACTGAGAGGCAGACTTCTTCATGTACACAAACATATAGATAGAAAGACAAGCATACTGAAGCATAACTGGACAGAGATAAAAGATATGTATAGTGAGTCATAGAGAGAGTGAGACGGCTAAGGTTCTGGGAGCACAAAAGAATGTATGTAAAGAGAGGTCGTTATCTGGGAGGGCGAAAATCGGTATGTTTGAAGGTATAGTAGTCTCAGTGATGTATGGGTGCTAGGCATGGGCTTTAGATGAAGATGTGGGGAGGAGGGTGAATGTATTGGAAATGACATACTTGAGGGCAATATGTCGTGTGAGGTGGTTTGATCGAATAAGTAATAGAAAAGTAAGAGAGATGCGTGATTATGAAAAGAATGTGGTTAAGAGAGCTAAAGAGGGTGTGCTGAAATGGTTTGGACATATAGAGAGAAGGAGTGAGAGGCTGACAAAGAGGATATATGGGGAGGTCAAGTTGGAGATTGAAAGATGGGATGAAAAGATTTTGAGTGATCTGTTCTGAACATGCAGGAAAGTGAAAGGCGTGGACGGGAGAGATTGAGTTGGAATGATATGGTATACAGAGGTCGATGTGCTGTCAGTGGCGTTATCTAGGGTATGTGAAGCGGCCGTGGGAACCCATTTAAAGGTCTGTGGATAGGGAGGTTTTGGTTTTGGTGCATATAACAGCCAGAAAATGGATGTTAATGAATGCAGCCTTTTTTTTCGTCTGTTCCTGTCACTACCTCGCTAACGCGGGAACAGTGAACAAGTATGAATGACAAATGAAACACACACGCAAATAGACAAAATATATGACACGGAAACGATAAGTGCAACGAGTGTTGACCTCCAGTTCAGTAGTCTTCAGGAAGACGCTGACGATCAGGTTTACCCTTCGCCAGAACACCCTGTCGTCAGTGAATCATCCTTGTGTGTCTTCGTAATCTTTACAAAGGTCTTTGTTAAGCATCTACGTTTGTAAGCCAAGATTACAAGAAAAAATACAACCCAATTAAGATTTCTGTGAACATTTGTACTCATAAACAAATAACCTGAATACTTTTCTGTGATGGTGTTATAAGGAAATGAGTCGGATTATTGCAAACATTTATGCTCTCCCTCTTCTGTATTCTCCTCCTCCTCCTCCTCCTCCTCCTAATCTTTTGTAACTGACTGTGTTAAAGGTTCACGAGCCAGATCGAGGTCTCAATTTTTCTTAGATTTCAGGTCAACAATTCTCCTGGAAATTGAGGAGATATCTACCTCCTCACGGTCGATGAATACAAGAGTAGCAGGTCGCGGGTATCCGGATCGTATAACATATGAAATGAATGACTTCTTATATACAATAATTCTAGTTTCTCTTATTTTCTTTGCGTACCTTTTTTGTAACCCTCCTCAGTAGACGTACTAGCTACTGTTCCCTTCTTATTTCATTTAGGCATAGTAAATATGTAAGTTCCCCCCCCCCCCACATACACCCTCTATTTCTTTGCCGAAGTTTATCAAAAAATCAACTTGCTCTAATTTCCTTATGGAAGTTGACGAAAGATTGCCCTGTATTCTTGGTCTAGGCGAAGTACAGGTCCAAAGTGCTCTTCCTTTCTTTATTTGAGGCTTTCGAATGAGAGAAACTTTAATCCATGTATGTAGGCTTACCATACTGAACCCTCATATCTTCAGTGGGTTGAATGATACCAAGTTCCTTCCTCTTATCTATATACGGCCGGCAAAGATTCATAACGCCATTTTCTTTATCATGTAACATCTGGCTTCGTAAACATTCAGGTCGCTCTTTTCATCTTGATAAAGATATCTGTTGTTTATGTCTTCTTTCTTCAGTCATATTTGATATTCTTGTTACTTTTCTTACTTCTTTTCTTAAGCTTTGGAATTTCCTGGTGCTTGTTTTCTGCTTTAGTTAGGGTTTTCTCGGCATCTCAGTTCCTCTTCCTTTGTTTACAAAATTTCAGTGACTATCCTAGCTGATCTGTCATCCTTCATGTAAGCTTGGTACAGATCACTGTTCTTACCTTCGCTGCTTATGTTTGGTTAACGTATTGTGCACTCTCCTCCTCTGCATATAACCATCATCATTAACATGGATGGCCGGGGTCCCCAGCCATTTGAATTTAACAAAATGAAGTTATATGTCTCCTAGGATTACACTGCAATTAGGAAGCATCAATACTGTGTGTCACATTCCGAGTAATTTACTTCACACTTCAACTACGTAGTTTCAGAAACCCGTTGAAGGAAATCTAAGAACGTCTACCAAACGATTAATCAAAATAATCAATGATATTCCTTAAAGGTTTCGTTCAGAAAATATCGTTAATTCATAATCATCAAAATTTTCTGGGGACGAGAGAAATTTAGGAGGTCTGGAGGCGCTCTACTGACACTGGTTCATGTCTCGATGAAGATTTGATGTGGTGCTGACAGAGTTAGTGGTGGCTGGCACAACGTCTAGGTCTTTTAGATAACGTTGGACGGGCTAGGTTTGGTTGTCACCTCGTTATCCGTTGTCTAGCCCACCTGCTGTGTCACTCAGGCAGTTTGTCCCACTATTACGGAGGCTAAATTGCCAGTTATCTTGAACGACCGAGAAAGAGAAAGGAAAGAAAAAGAAAACGGAATTCTCCTCTGTTATTCTCTCTCTCTCTCTCTCTCTCTCTCTCTCTCTCTCTCTCTCTCTCTCTCTCTCTCTCTCTCTCTCTCTCTCTCCCTTTACTACTCACTAACAAAGACAGATCACCACACACACATCAAAGACATACGCGCAAAAGCATATGGAGACACTCTTACACGCATAAACACATACGTTTACGAAACATACACACAAGCACGCACGAATAAGTACCCACAAAACACACACACACACACACACACACACACACACACACACACACACACACACACACACACACGCACACACACACATTGCAGACAAGACTGATGAAGAGCTGCTGTGGACGTCACCATTACAGATAGTTAACCAGCAGCAGAATGACTCAGGAAGTGTAGTGAGGGCTCAGGATAGGCTAAGAGGGACGACTACTGGTAAAGAGACTTACGTGGCCGGCGGCTTGTGGTAGAGAGCCTCTGAGGGTACAGGGATTTGTCAAGTGATTGAGTTTAAAGGTCATTGCTGAACGGCATAGGAAGGTAAGGTAAGGGGAAGAGGGCATGGAGGTGGTAAAAGGAAATATGCTGCGATTTAGAGAAAATGCTGAGGTTTGCTAGACAAGGCTGATAGACGAAACAGGAATGTGCCAAAGGATTGAGAAATCTTACGATTAACAATGGTATCAGTGGAGGGGGCTGGGAAGAGAGTCAGCGACATTATACAAATGACTGAAGAGAATGACGGCTATTAAAGAAGCTGACAAATGCTAGAGAACACTCACGAGGGGTAGAGAAACCTGACGAGTAGTAAGGAAGGCTGGAGGAGCTATAGGAAATGTTGACACGTGAAAGATATGGATAATAGATGATGAGAAAATGTGAGGAGCGTTTAGTTGGGATGAAGGTTGAAGGAGGTGGCTGATGAGCGATAAAGAGGACTCATTAGTTAGAGAGAAGAATCCCAGCTATGACAAGGTTTGAGGAGACTCAAAAGGAATAAAGACACTGACGAAAGGAACGGAGACACGTCGAGTGTGAGATGAAACCTATGGATGGAAGAAGACGTAACAGTGCGAAAGCAAGCAAATAGCAAAGAGTATCTACACAAGAATAGAGATATGACGAGTGTTAAGGAGTGCTGTCAAAGAGAGGACTGGCGAAGAGCAGGTATCGCTAACAGAGGTAGAACGTATATACGAGTGAAAAAGTGCGTTGATCGTTTTAAGGAAGCGCTGATGAGTGGTAAATAAAACTGAAGAGTGCTAGAGAGTAGAGAGAAGTGGTAAGAGTTCTGATGGGTGGGAGAAGAAGCTAATGAATGGCAAAGAGAGAAGTGAGGTGTTTGGAGAATACTGGTGAATGTAAGAGAATTAATAAGGAGTGGTAAAGTTGGTTTACGAGGACTCATTTGAACCAAGGAAAGTTGGAGAAGATTACCTGTTGACAGAGGTTACTGGTAAGCGGTAGAGGAGACTGTCCAGTGGCAGAGGAACTAAACGGATGGAAAATTTTTGAAAAGTGGTAGAGAGATGCTTCTACATGACAGAGGAAACAGATGAATGGTCGAAAGTACCAATGAATGGAAAAGATGCTGTCGGCTGGTAGAGATGTCTCATGAGAAGTAGAGTGGACGAATAACGATCCTGACAATTAATAGAGAGGGCTGACGAGTGGTTAAGTGTGCTCACGAATGGTCGGAAAAGCTGACGAGTGATGAATATCAATAGTGAAAGGTAGAGAGAACCGGAGAACTGCAAGGAGGGAAGATGGTAACAGAGTGCTGACAAATGGTGAAGAAGGTTGGTGAAAGGTGGGAAAAGAGGAAAAGGTGGGGAAAGAGCCGATTAGTGGCAGAAACGAAAAGATGAAAAGGGATGACAAGGGGTAGGAAGAGGTGACAAATGCTGGAGAGAGTAGGTTGATCGATGAATAAGGGTAACGAATGTAAGGAAGGATCATCAGACATTGTAGATTTATTACTCAGCTTTGTATCATCAGCGAATTTTGATGTCTTGCAATGGAGTCCAATATCAACATCATTGATATTTATGAGAAAGAGAAGCAGTCCTAATACTGACCCTTGTTGTACTCCACTTATTACTTGTAACCATTATGAGGCTTGACCATTAATCACTACTCTTTGTTTTATAGCCAGTCAGCCGACTTCATATCCATGGAAATACAACCTCATCAGTAAGTACCATGTGACTGATTTTTTGCTAGTAATCTTTGAAGTGGAACCTTATCGAAAGCTTTTTGACATCAAGTAGATTTGTCAAACATGAAAGATTTTGTCGAGAACCATACTGACTCAGAATCGTTTACTCATTGTTGGTCTTCTAAATGGTTTAAGATTCGATCTTGAATGATAGTTTCCATAAGTTTTCCAATTGCAGACGTTAAGCTAATGGGACGAGGATTACCGGTCATCAATGACGTATTATTTTTTTTTATGAATATCGCTGTTACTTTAGCAAACTTGCAGTCATTTGGAACTTCTCCTGTAACAGGTGACTTATTGGAAAGGGCAGTCAAGGGCTAAACTATCTCATTTTTCCCCTGTCATTGTTCTCAGATAAAACTTATCATGGCCTACCATTATATTCATTTCTATTCCATTTATTGCTAAAAGCATGACCTCGGTTTTTTTGTCAATGGCTGAAGAACGTTTGCCTCTCTTATCAGTGAAACTGGATTTGGGACATGGGTTGTGTCTTCCATGGTAAATACAGATACAAAAAAGTCATCTGATAAATTTTGCCATGGCATCATTGTCTTGAATCAAGTCAACATGTTCCGTAATTTTGACCTATTGACTGGGTAATGAATCTCCTGCTTCTAACATAACTGTAAAACTTCAAGTTCCTTTTGCTATTTTCAGCAAACTACGCATCATATTAACGTTTACTTTGTCGTATAACTCTCTTACTTTCTCTACGCAAATCTACATACCTTATCCTATCATATTGGTTACTGGATTCTCTGAGTTTCTTAAAACGTACTTTCTTGGATTACAGCCACTTTTATATTTCACTGCTCCATCATCTTGGTTTGGTTTAGAAATACACCGTCTACTACGCATTGGTACGTGTGTTCCCTCTGCTGCTTTGAATTTTTTGTGAAGCTTTCCAAGCTACGTTCATGTCATTTTCACTGACTATATCATACCATATTTGACTGTTAAAAGCGATGCAAGGATCACTGAAATTTACAAGTTCAAAATCGGGTATTTTTTCGCATGTCATGTTGACCAACATTAAAAGCAGTGTTGAGAGTGACCTCAAAAGTAATTTGTCGGTGATCACTTGTATCAATTTTTTTCTCCAATATCATTAACGAGATCCTCACTTGTTGTCAGAGTTAAATTTATTATATTTTCGTCGCGAGTACGTTTCTCGACTAACTGGATTGAGTCACTATCAAGCAAGTTTAGGTAGCGTCCATGCGGGCCCGGAGCTCCTGGAAGGGGATTCTCGCTAGCTAGATACCAGTAGGTTCAAATCTCCCACTATGGTAAACTCTTGTGCGTTACAGATTTATGCTGATTGATCATAAAATCTTTCTTCTGCCTCTGGTGTCTGTGCGGGGAGCTATAAACTACTCCTATCGTTATTTTCTTACGCAGTTTATCTTTAATTTCTACAAAAATTAGAGTCGACATTATCAACGGCTGCAGCAATATTTTTCTACGGGATTTCTATGAGCTTTAACAAAGTGCAGGACACCACCACCTACTTTGTTTCCTCTCTCCTAATTAATCAGGGTGCACCCTGGAATCTCAGTGAGTACTGGGCGAGGAAATCTCTATTGCTGATATCTAACCAAGATTCGAAAATGGCGATCATATCATAACTTCCTTCTAACGCTGTTGTCACTAACTATGAGCCTTTATGTTGTATCCTCAGAGCGTTAACGCAGAATATATTTAGACGAAACTAAGACGTATTTGGCAAGGTACTTACGGAGGAGGCTGGGTCTGCTTCACATGGGCTGCGTTGTTTGCCCTAAACGGAGGTGTAAGCTAACGAAGACTAAAGAGAATATATAACCTTTAACGAGACAAAAAGATGTCGCAAGTTGAGGGGTCTAACGAGAGACAAGATACACATAGCTTGTAAACCGAAACTTTATAATGTCAATAAAATTTGAAAAGTTTTCAAAGAAAAATAAGCTACATCTTCCGAACTATCGGAAGAGAGAAACGCCCTCATCTGGCACACCAGTGACTGACTCCCGAGACACAAGTATTATATGAGAAACTCAGCATCACTGACACTGTACACAAACACGTGATAATGTTCTTGAAAAAAGAAATAAAAGAATTACTCTTGACTCTTCCTGATTGGCCTGTCCGACGTTTTCCCTAAAGCTACTTCCTCCTCCAGACTTTTGAAGAGCTTTTGTACCCGTTACAATATAACTCCAAACTCAACTTGTGGCCCATCTGAGTGAGGACGCTGTGATAGATGGCTGACTCACACAAGCGAACACATCTTGGTATACTGTGGTTATGTGTGCTTCCTGCTGCAGATGTGAGTGGAATGGTTGACGTTGTACCTCGTGCCGCTGTCTCCACTCCCTCGTTGTTGACTTCTGCCATCATGAATATTTCTTTCAGTATTGAGAAATAAATGTAGGGATCCAAGATAATGATACATTTCTTGTATGAAATATTATTCCACGATCATTTTTCAGTAACAGCTCAGAGTGATAATGTTGACTATAATCACTTACCACTTAAATTTGCAGCACCTGAAAATACAAACCAAACATCAACAATCAGCACAAGGGT
>NC_092224.1:39889893-40027393 GCF_036320965.1 Panulirus ornatus
AGGAGATGTTGTTGTGAATTACCGTCAAAGAAACTTATAATGACGATACAGTAGGAAAGAAGGATGAACTGGTAGACTGGTGAACTAGCGTACTGGTAGACTGGTGAACTAGCGTGCTCGTAGACTGATGAACTAGCGTACTGGTAGACTGGTGTACTGGTGGACTGGTGTATTGCTAAACAACTCTTATCGAAATGAGAGAGGCTAGAATATGAATGAATTTAAAAGACTGAGGATGAACATGAATTTATGAAATAGAAAGATGTGGGGAAATAGAAATAGAATAACACCTCAGAAAAAAGTTACGCTTGTATTATATAAACTTAATAACAATTTGAGGAAGGTATGTAGAAAGTGAAATAACGTGCAGTAAAGTGGGAAACAAAGATGATAACAGAGCTGGAGAAAGAATAGAAACTAAGAAAATAAGTGAATGATGATACTACTAATGCTTGATGGGATGTTCAGAGAAGATATATATAAGGAGATGAATAGGGAGGCTGGCTTGTAATGAAGCGAGAACCACATATGAATGATAAAAAAAGTCACGGCTGACGGGGAAGAGGAATTACCGCACGGCGATGAGGAAGGGAACTACAGTTGAATGGAAAGCGATCATGAATGACTGGAAGAGAAAGTCACAGCTGGAGGGAAGAGAGAATAATAACATATAAGGTGAGGCTGTTGATCGCAGCTGAAGGTCAGACGGAGGCCCGGCTGAAATGAGCGAGTCAGAGTTGTAGAGAAGATGAAGTCGCAGCTTCACCCCACTCCCCACCCTTCACTCCACACCCTTCACTCTGCACCCCTCACTCTCCACCCTTCACTCTACACCCCTCACTCCCCACCCTTCACTCTGCACCCCTCACTCTCCACCCTTCACTCCCCACCATTCACTCTCCAACTTTCACTACCCATCCTCAGTATCAAACCTTCACTCTGCACCACTCCCTCTCCGACCTTCATTGTCTACTCTTAACTCTCCCCCTTTCACACAAAACCGTCACTCTGCACCCATCATGAAACCATCACTCTGCACTCCATGCTGGCCAGAAGCTACCTTTACCCGTCACTAGTAAGAACCAACTCCTCCATTTATCATACTTTGGCCCTAACTTTACATTCATCACTCTTCTTTACTATCATCCTGTCACCCTTCAGCCATTATTCCTGGTCACCACTCTTCATTTTCCAGTCACCCTATTGCACCCTTCACTCTTTCGTCAATCTTCCTCATTCACCATCCGCCTGTCCACTCCACGTCACTATGGAAGTGTCTTCACTAACTAATCACTATCCATCTGACCGCACTAACTTATCACTATCTACGTACTAACTGATCAATATCCACGTACTGGCTGATCACTTGCCACCAATTCTCTGGCAATACGTCTCGAAATACCATCCTTCACCATCTGCCCTTCTCCCTAGGCCCTACATGCATCACTCTCTGATCATCACACTATACCCCTCACTCTCCACCTGTCACTTACTGCTCACCACTTTACTCATCACACGTATCGCCCCCGGTCCAACACTGGGCACTTACCACTCTTCCATACCTCTCAGTAACCACTCACGAACCTCTTCCCATGCAGTTCCACCCGCCGTCCATTCCTCATCCCTGCTATCACTCTCTACTCATAACCCTCAACTTATGGCTCTCTACCTTCATACAGCAGGCTTTTCTCCCTCACCTATCATGCTGTAACCTAAGTCTGGGTAATTCATTGCAGTTTGTCTTAGCTTTAGTGTGCGTCTGTTAAATGTAGCGATATCGTATGGTGACAAACACCGAAAAAAGCGATCTTCTATGATAAAACTTAGTACTGAGGTGTTCACAGGCCACCGCTGACGCTCCTGAGATGAACAAAGAAAAACAGAATTGCCTTCTGGCTGGAGGACTGGTCTTTGTGGCGGGTGTTGCGTCGCGCGCCGCGCTCCACGACTGACGTGTTTATTCTTTTGTGTAACATCGTCACCAACATTTTCTCTTTTATCAAATAGTGTTCTTTCTTGTGCCATTTTCTTTTAAGTTTATTTCGTCATTTCTTCATATTTCCGTCTATCAATCCTTTTAGTGTAGTTCGCGTAATGACATTTCTTTCCAGCGCAATTATTCGAAATTATTATATATTGATAGGAACAGATTTAAATCCTCTCAACAACTCATACTATTTCTATGACATCCTTTTCCTTCGTAATATTTGTAATGCAGTATTAAACCGACTTTCATTCACTGACAACACTTTCATTTTGTCAAGCCACCCAATTTTTCTCCTGCTTAAGATCTAATGTTCTGTTTTTCTTTGCTCTCCTAACACGTCCTCCTTGCCTGAGAGATGTCTCGCTCCCCAGTTATATTCAGCTTATTTTGTGAGATTAAACAAGACTCAGGCGGCAGCAGCTGTGCTAATTTTCAGCCACTTGGACCCCACTTCCTGGAGGGTTGGAGGCCGTGGTCGTTCTCCTCCAGCCACCGTAATACAACTACTTGAAAACTTTTCTAATGAGTGTCCTGACGTAAGGTAATCAAGCATTGTGTTTGCCGTATCTGGAAGAAGAGAAGCGTGTTCGTTCAGCCACACAAAGTTATGATGAACCATACTTGCCTCTATACGAGAGATAACAAAGTATAAGAGTTACGGGAAGACTGGAAAACTGGTCAGGTTCCTTGATATACAGGTGCGTCTGCAGTTGTGCGAGATATACATTTCAAAAATATTCTTACACAACACGGACAGTGTTCTCATACATCACCTTACGTTGCTCCGGAGACAGCCACATGTGTTGTGAATCCTGGATTTTGATTGGTTTCGTGAAATCTATGGTTATTTTTCATGAAAGCTACAAAGGTGATATTTCGAAACTATGAGCAAGATATCCGTACATGAACATAATGTAATGGCTGGTGGTGTCCCAGCCTTATGTTCAGTGATGTGATGCCAAATTATGTGCGATAAAAGGAGTTTAGAGGGAATCACACGGTTCAGGTATTATTTTACGGCTGACCAAAGCCTTCGAAAGTGTTGGAACAAAAAGCGAGGCACAATCACCTTATCCTCTCCATGCATTGCTCTTTACCTATTGTTCTCTGTTACGATCATTCCACCTTTCTGCTTTCCGCCTATTCAACCCCCGATCACCTACTTTCCACCCGACCCTTACCAGTGAGCACCCTCCACCTCGCTACCACACCGACCTTGACCATCTATCCCTGTTCCAAGCTATCGCCCCCCCCCCCCCCTCTCTCTCTCTCTCTCTCTCTCTCTCTCTCTCTCTCTCTCTCTCTCTCTCTCTCTCTCTCTCTCTCTCTCTCTCTCTCTCTATCTCTCTCTCTCTCTCTTCTGTACCGAGCACTCATCAGCCATCACTCTCTGCCTCTCACTCCGCGCGCCATTCTCTGCCTCGTTACTTTCCATCAATCACTCGCCTCGTCGTTACTCAACCACTCTCCCTCATCACCTTCCACCCATCGCTATCATGCTCGTCCTCCCATCATCATCCACTTATCTCTCTCCCTTCGTCAGTCTTCATCCGTCACGTCCAGCTATTCACTTGACGTGTCCCACTGGAAACTTTTCACCCATCTCTCTTCCCCTTCCGCTGTCATCCCCTTACTCCCATCACTCACCCACCTCAACTCCCCCTCTACTCGCCACTCTGTTCGTCCCTATTACCTTAGCAATCTTCCCCGACCGCTCCCCATGGGAAGTTCTCCCTTCATCATCCTGTCAGCCCACACGTAACCCAGGTGTTCATCCTCCCCACGGGGCCGGTCGAAAAAATATATACCTGTCTTGGATGTGTTACAGAAGTGCTGGAGTTTATTGAGAGATCTTCACACAAAATGAGTGATGTTTCTCATTTAGTACTAGATACCGCTATTGTGCATATTCAAAGGTCACATTGGTGAGATGGTGTGTTGTAAGTTGGTGTTATAAAAAAAAAACATTATTGACACAGATAGGAGAAGTTTAATGTACGAAATTTTGTTTATCAGCTTGCGAAAATAAGATGTAGTTAAATACATGATATATTAAGTAATCTATTGTACGCAATGTTCACGTTACTGAGGCATTATTTCCATCGTGCTCACTGGTTTCTGTCTACCACATATGTGATCAAATTTTGTTAATCAGCAGCTGGATGGAAACATCATCTTTAATAAATGGCTCTCGCCCACACCGTTCTACATTTGCTGTGTATGACAGCATATGTATCTACGTTTGTCTGTACTTGAGAGGGATTTTTGTAGCTTTCCTTGCGTATTTATGTATGTGTGCATTTGTGTATGTGGAAGCGTGTAAATATGTTTGTCTATGGATATATGCATGTGTAAAAGTGTGCTTGCTTGATTTTCTATTGTTTCTTTGTATATGCGTCTGACTGGGTATGCATAAATCAAATTGGGCATGTGTATAATTATAATTTGTGATTACTGTTTGCAGATGTGTGTGTGTGTGTGTGTGTGTGTGTGTTTGTAATTACCTGCACACATTTACCTATTGGTTCAGTATGTGGGCCAGAACTCTACACCCGTGGGGCTCTAACTCTTGAACTTTCACTAGGGTTTGCGCGCAGTGCTCACGGCAGCGAAGTTAAGAGTTCAGGTTGAAAACCATGAGTTACATCTCGCCGTATGTTATATGTAAGATGAACCGTACATGTTAATGAGAGAGAAAGAGAAGAAACAAATATGGGCCAGAGAGGTGAACTGAACAGCCACCGTCGTGCTGGTTGACTGTAGCAACGTCAGTATTCTCGCCAGTACCCAGGGAAAGTGTCACACGCTCACTGGTTGTTTGTCCTTATGTATATAAACAATCTACATTCTCACAAATAATCAAAGTCTTAGAATATCTCATGAGGACAAAGTAAAGGACGTAAAGTGAAATTTAAATCTAAAATATACATAAAAGCTTTACTTCAGCAACGTATGAAAAAAATGTGAATCAAATCTCGTCCAAACATCTCTGGACATATTTGGTAGGTTTACATTTAGCACGTCCCTGTCGACACTTTACTCTCACGGGAAAACTTTCGTAGTGTAAACTGTGTGGAAGCAACTCACCCACAGTCGCTGACACAGCTCGCAACACACGCAGTCTATTCAGCTTTTCTCTCTGGTGTGGCTGTCTTGGAGGGCAAGTGTACTACGCTCCCCCTGACGTGTCTCTCACGATTGAGAGCGAATTTTAGAGTTCTCTTTGTCTCGGCAGTTTCGTTTATAGGATGAGGAAGAGGTCAGCTGTGTTGTGTTGTGTTGATGAATATGATATAGAGTCAATAAAATGACTGGAAAGGCTTTTGGAGAGAATGAAAAATATCCAGCTCTGTGGTTGTATGTTACAGACTAGAGGGATCGAGAAACAATGGCTCAATGCACGGGAGAAGAAAATCCAACCAGAAACAGACAAACTCCGGAACCTGTGGAACACTTGAAGTTGACGTTGTGGAACTCCTGTGCTGGTGCAGTTGGACTCAAGTCAAAGTGGCTCCATTGCGATGGACTCTCCTTCATCCGAATGTGACTTGAAGGAAGATAAAAGAAAATCAAACTCTGATCAAGTATTTTTTCTTTGAAACAAAATAGAAATATATGCTAAGCTATGTTCAGAGGACATTAACAGTCAAGTCTTATAAGTAGCTTAGGAATAGACATGACTTCGCATCTTGACTTAAAAGCCAATGATTTTTATTGATCGATCAGATTACAATCCTTCTTTCTTTGGAGCACATACACCTGGACCTGCATACATGCAACTTCCGTGCAAGGACATAAGAACTTGTTAAGTGAATTTCCGATCCCACTTGACTTCTCTGGCTGAAGAAACAAGAAAGTCTTTTGATCTCTTCCCTAGTGCTCATGGCTTCCTCAGAACATCTATTGCTACCTTACGTTGACAGAAATCTCTTACTGTTCTCAAGGATCCCTTCACCAATATCTTGGCTGCCATGACTATCTCCTCCTTATCTAAAGTTCCGGGAGAGCAGCGCTGGAAGCAGACCTTTCGAGTCAGCAGGTAGTTGTATAGTTTGCAAATTGCCAATACAACTGTCATAGCGCTGAGTGCCACAGCAACAATGGGGAAGGTAACACAGGAAGTACACTGCATCTGATGCTAAACATATTTTCAAGAATCCTGCAGAGTGCACGTAGAAAACGGTGTTCCTGCTGGGCGTCGGTGGTTTATGAAGGCGAAGGTCTTCACTATATTTGGAGGCAGAGGATATGTACCATCCGCCTCTGACCTAGGATGGCAGACCACGATACACTGGTGTCTGACAGACCAGTGTCTTAGAGAAAACAGTGCAGAATCTGGATTATCATTTCCATTTGTTTCTGAAAACTTATCTTGGGGAATCGTCGACATATGTTTTTATAGAGAATTTTCTTGTATATGTAGATGAGAACGAGAAGCGGCGAGAGTACGTGTCTACAGAAAGATGTCAAATATCAATCCAGCTTTACGTACATTAAGATTTATGATTCTACTGCTTGCTACCCATTATTCAAATATCTCAAAGTATGTTGGTCGACTCTGACGAATCCAAACTGAAGAAGTTTTACACTTGCAGTTATTACAGAAGCCACTGTTATCTGGTTCTGGAATGTAAGGTCCAGTTCACTAGATAATGTCACCCTTCCTCAGGAACCGAGGTTGATGAAAGAGATAGCAGGATACCTCAGATTTACTCATGTTTTTGATCATTGGTATGACGAATAATCTGTTGTATGATCAGGGACGTATCACTAGCAGATTAACTCAGTTGTGATTCTCAGAGGATCACATCTAACATTATTGTATCGTGATGTCTAGCTAAGGAAAATGAAAATGTACTTTTCAGTTTCTAACAATAATCATTCTCAGTCCCGGGGTATATGTTAGTATTATAGTACACAGGGAATTAAAGTTACTAAGTCAGTAGTATTTGTTTTCTTAATTTTTTTTTAAAAAACTATTTTCACATCGTAAGAATTCTGAATTTTGTACATTTTTACTCTTTTTTTCACAGTACTCATCAGGTGCTTCTGGACGCATTCCATTTCATTATTCTTATCATAAATTGTCAATGTTAAGATGTTTAACTGAAAGCGAGCGTTTGTGTTCAAAATGTTAGCTAGACCGCCTGATATTGTTACATCATATTTCTAACTCTCTGTCTCTCCATCTGTATCACTTGCCTGTAAAAGCTTGTAAATCTCAGCGACTGTGTTACCTTCCTCAGTCAGTAATGAAGGAGAAACTTTCATGTTTGTTCTTCATCACCCGAACACTTCCTTATCACTACGTTATTCAGCTGAGCAACGTCTTAGCCTCAACCATACATCGTCTTAGCTGCGACCTTTTTTAAAGTATTTGAAACATCACAAATTTATGATAACTTTTGACTGTGGAAATAACACCCTGTATCTGGTAACACTCACTGTGTTCTCGCTTGTATCTGAAAAATGTTTTTGTGGAAAAAACTTTCCATTTGCTGTTTTCATTCCAGCGTATGTTCAAACACATATTGTAAGGTCTTGATAGTAACTGAGCGTGGACACTCTCGTGGTGTTGATGAGACAGGTGTTCCCCTCGTAAAGAACAGTGAGTTCAGCCTGTAACAATATCACTCACCGCCACCAAGCCATGATCAGCACCGGGGTGTCTAATGTCACAGGACAGTAATTCAGTCGGGAAGGACATCATGGAGAGCGTAATCCAGCAATAACAAAGTGCTCGGTTATCGGGAGGGATTAATGATGATTTTTTGCCGGCGATAAGGTCGACTCGGAGTGATAACCGATTGTGAGGCACAAAAGACGCAGACCAGACAGAAGACACGTAACTGTCGTTAAGATCGACATAATGCAGGCAGCCATCTTGCTCTCAGCGTTGTGGAGTTCGTACATAACAATGATGGGCCAAGGTGTCATGGCCTGACTGTTGGACTCCCGGAAATATGTGGGTGTGTGGGATAGTGCTTGGGGAGCACTGTGAATGTTTTCACTGGCTTTTTATTCTGTCATATGTGAACAGCTGATGTGAGCAACATCGTTTGTGCTAAGTTGTGTTATGGTAATCGCTGACTTTGTCCTTTGTATTTTGCTGCAGTGACGTGTGTAGATGAGTCTAGAAAACAATACATGAAACTGACTTTCAGGAGTTAGAAATCTTATTCAGGCATCATCCATCGTGGGTTCTGGATGGTACCCGTATACTTCTGGGAATTCTGTGCAGGATCAAACCTCGCGCTGCATGAGAACAAAAATAATGAGACCTCAGATCATGAACAAGAAGACCACGTCCTCTTAACCCATATTGACCATCTGAAGGTCAAAAGTTTCTGTAACAAAGAATGTTTTCTTTCCTAAGCATTGATAACCGACTACTTACACTGAACATTTTGAAAGATGACATGTGTACACAGAGGTTCTGAAATTCGAAACATCTTGGCACTCAATAGTTTTATGATTATTAATGAAGGTAAAGTAAGGCAATGTATGTTTTCACAGCAGGAACCACCAGTCTTATATATGCAATAAGTATTATAAGGTTTGATAAAACACCGAAGACTTCACATCTTGGTAACAGTGATTAATTCTATTTTTTCCCAGAAAAGTAAACATTTTGTAGAGGCATTCTACAGTCACTACAGACTCAGAATAAATATTCAGATTTCAATCAATTACAGACGATCAGTACTAAATGACTCTGTTAGTTAATATTTTCCAGGTGAAACTTAAAGTTTATTTTCAATTGGTCCTCACTGTAACATGCTTTCATTGCAGCAATTTTGGTCATGAGGAGAATCTTACAAACGGCACTTGTCCTAAAGTTACAAAGGTTCGGTATGTGTGTGTTCTTCGTGTCAAGTGGTTGTTTATTCGAAGGTGTGTATTACCCAATGAGGTACAATATTTTTATACAAGTGGTTGATGAAACTTCTATATATCATGTAATCATTCAGTTTTTGGTACCTATTCTCCTTCAAAGCATATATCGATAACACTGACAAAGGCCTGTGATGTAAAGCATCATTCTTCGCAGAGGACAATAAACTAAGATGCAAAGAAGAAACATACACTGATCTCCCTATTTGATTTAAAAAAATGAAATAATAGAGAGAATACAACGGGGAGCTGCCGGAGAGATTCCCGGACTAAGAAACAAAGCCAGTGGGAGCCGTCTTGATGACATTAATTTATTCAGCTGAGTGAGGAGAAGGTTAAGAAATGACGGAGTACTCAAAATCATTAAAGACTTCGATGATCTTGATTTAAGAAGGTGTCTGAGGCTGTATCTGTCCATCTGTCTGACTTCACTTCTGTTCTGCTCCGAATAAGCAAAGCAATGTTTTCTTCTACATGATGATTGTTAACATAACTCACCAGCAAGAGCAGTTAAAAGCAGCGTCATGAATACATATACGAAAAGGTTAAACAAATTCATCGTTTCACGTCCACGACAAACAATGTTTGCGTCTCTGTAGTTAGAAAAGTTTGAAGACATTTCTAAATTTATCTGTTTGTTTTTCTACTGTCTGTCTCCACACAAGGCTCTGTGTTTTTTGTCTTTTTTATTACCACAAACATCATCCAAAGGACCCAGTGTTCTGCTGATGCTTGCGTTCCTTTGTGTTCCTTTGTAATACCTTTTTGAAATGAATCTAAATAATATGGTCATCATCTTGGAAAATGAGTAGCAGAAAGGATGAAAATACTGATCCGTCATATCAGAACTTCACTACCATGATTCGTTAGCAGTAGTGTCAATACCATAATGTTTAATGTAATACTAAAGTTTTTCACTTCACGTTAAGAAGATGGTATAAGGAATACTTTACGGAGATTTAATTCAAACTCGATTTTCTTCTTTTTTATACTTTAGATATACATTATAACATTGTGTTTTGCTAAAAAAAAATGTTAATCGGGTTTCATACCTATCATATGGCAGAGTCAGTAAGCCCAGACACGCTCATGTTTCGTGTATGGTCCTCGTAAAGTGCTGGCTTTACTGACTCCTATCAGCGGAAATATGGCAGGTTTTAATCCTTCTCCGTACGCAACATTAATGATAACAGATTGCAGCTCATTACCACCTGTGTGATATTCCAGAAATGTTCGAAGACCATGAAAGTTCGATTATGGTAATGAGGCTGGCGTTGAGATATGAGGGGTAACACTTCGGTCAACGAGTCGTCCGACATATGATCATAAGAGTTTTTATTCCAGTAATTATCATAACATTTTCCTCTAAACCGCGACGTGTGTCTTCTGTAAGGTAATGAAAAAGATAATCGGAAAGCAACTGATAAGCTTCTTCAGAGACGACACGACCTAACAGAGAGACAGGACGGTTTCTACCACAGCGTGAGCTCTGAGGCCGCCGCAGTGCGTAGATGATGTGTATCTAGAAAGCCACAAAGTATTTGGCACTGTGCCACACAGGAGGATGGTAAGGAAACTGGACCTGCAGGCATGGATAAGGGAGCGACTACTTCAATGGATATAACATTATCATAGTGGAAGTTGACCACAGTGGAAGGAAAAAATGTCGCATGTCTGGGTAGCCTTCTCGAGATGGCTTGTAGTCACCAGTGGCGTGCTACAGGCTACTGTCCTGGGACCTTTACTCTTCTCTATCATTACGAATGGGTTGTCAGAAGGATCAGACTGCAACTGCTTCATGGATATGTTTGCGGATAATTCTAAGTTCACGAGGGAAGTGAAAAACGAAGAGGATTATTTCAACTTATCAAGGGACGTTGTCCAGTGTAATACATGACTGAGGAAATTGAGCTCAACTAAATGTAATGAGGCTGAGACACAACGAAAGTTGGTCACAATATGAAAATCATACAACAGGAGAAAGTTGTAAGAATCTGTGTGTGTGTGTGTGTGTGTGTGTGTGTGCGTGTGTGTGTGTGTGTGTGTGTGTGTGTGTGTGTGTGTGTGTGTGTGTGTGTGTGTGTGAGGATGGACTTGTAAGTTGTCATCATCCCTAAACTCCCTCCAGTGCTCCACTCTGGGAGAACGGTAGAGGACTCAAGATGTATAGTCAAACACAATTAAATGAATCAAGAAATAGTCATCCAAATGTTCACATCCTATGTTAGGACAAGGCTAGAATATGAACCTCAGGGTGGGTCACCACACGGCGTTCGAGAACCACAAAGAACTAACATAGAATTCAGAGGAGGGGAAAAAGATGGCACCTAATTAAGAAAGATGAGCTACTGGAAAATGGTATAGGCCCTATATTGTGCCCATCGTAGAAGAGAGAAGAATTAGAGGTGATCTGATCACAATCTTAAAGTTTTTAGACCAGCTTGATGGCGTAGCTGATAAGCGGTTCTTCGTGGCAATAACATGATGTTAACGAAGAAACTTGTTAGAAAAGATGTGCAGATTTTGTAGTGTTGGAGCAGTAGTGGATGAATGGAATGTGGACAGCATACATGAGTGTGAAAAGTTGTATAAGAGTAATGAAGGTTCAAGAGAAGGTTCCGTACGGTACAAATACAATTACTCACACACACACACACACACACACACACACACACACACACACACACACACACACACACACACACACACACACATCAGACAAAGAATATCTCGTTGCAGTAAGCAGTTCCCAAAACACTAAAAAGTTTCCTGTGACTAATGTCGCTCAACTTTCCAAGCATTTCCAGATTTTCATCCCACCATTTGAAGCTGATGGTTGAGTTACTGAAGAACGAGACGCTCTAATGGAGACATTACAGGATCGGCTTCGCTCTTCTGTTCTGTTCAAACGTCAATACAAGTTTTAATGGAGACTTATGTGTCGGGGAGAAGATGGAGGAGACTTCGTAAAAGGGGGGGGGGGATAAAGAGAAGGGGGCCATGAGTAAGTAAGGATTATGAACATCTACTGTGGTATGGTGCAGAGGAGGCTACAGTGGTGTGGTGTAGATGAGGCTACAGTGGTGTGGTGTAGAGGAGGCTACAGTGGTGTGATGTAGAGGAGGTCACTGTGGTGTGGTGTAGAGGAGGCCACTGTGGTGTGGTGTAGAGGAGGCTACAATAGTGTGGATACAAAATAAGGCACATTGGTGTGGATGGAGAGTTGACTGCGGTAAGACAAGGACGGCTGAGTAGGTGTGGGGTAAAGATGGAGACTTTAATCAGCTGGAGGAAAGAGGTAATTCGAAGTGGAGAGGAGAATCACCGTGCTGTGCACAGTTAGGTGAACTGAAGTAGATGAGTTGGGCCACGTTTGTGGGGGATGGGTGAGGAGGGTATGAGTAGGGTGAGACAGAGATAGGGTAATGGTGTTCTCTGGTGATGGAGCGTAGGTGTAGAGCATATTAAGAATGATAAAAAGCAGAAGACCTGATGGTCTTTAACGAAGCCGTCTGATGGAGGACGGTAATGGTAAAGTAGATTCCTATTTTGTATAGATGGAGACAGAAGAACAAAGCTGAAGGTTCCTCTTCTCCCACCATGCCCACTGACACGTCAGCTGGCAGGGATATAGTGATGAGGAAACGTGTGGTGTAGAGCGTACACTGGCGCGCTGAGCAGGATGACGGGAAATACTTTGTCATCGACTGGGATAAGAAAGATGAGTCTTCTGTGGTGTGAGGTAAGGTAGGAAGCAATAGATGGGTGGGGAGGGAAAAACATCAGTGATATGGGTTCAGGAGAAGGTCTTTGAAAGCATAGAAATAACAAGAAGAGACATATATAGAACCTTATGAGGCTTTGACCCATTTAAGGCTCATGATACCGATGAAATTTCTTGATAGGTGCCAAAGAAATGAACAGATGCACTTGACAAGCCACTTATAAAGCTGTTTAACATGTCGCTGGAGTAAGGTTGAGCACCAAAGGAATGGAAGAAGGTAAATTACATACTTATATTTAGAAAAAGTGAAAGTGAAAGTTGCGCTGAGCTACAAACCTTTCTCTCTGACGAGTATGATTTGTGTAATACCGGAAAAGATAATGAGAACGTAAGTGTATGATTTCATTCGAAGTAGAATCTGCATAAGTGAGAAATAGCACGGATTCAAAGAAAATAAGTCGTACGTGAAGAACATCTTAGATTTCAGTGAGAGTGATCACCTTGTTATACAATAGATGTTAGATGGATTTAGGGTGTCTGGACAGCCGGAGAGCATTTGACACTACTCCACTTACGAGTCTGGTAAAGAAACTCGATCTTCGGTGTAGAGATCACTATACTGGAATGGAACAATGGACTTTTTACATTATTTATTAGGCCAAACCTAGAATATGCTTCTCAGGTTTAGGCACCGCACATAAAGAAGCACAAAGATCTAATAGAGAAGGTCTAGAGGAGGGCAACAAGGAGAGTTGAACTACACCGAAAGTTTGGAAATCATTAATTTCACCACTATGAAAAGAGAAGAGCAAGTGGAGGTTAGATCATAACCTTCAAGGTTCAATACCGCTTTGATGACATCAGCAGTAAACAGTTCCTCGAAATACATAAAGTTAGGGAAACCAAAAGACACAACATAAAACACTCAAGAAATTTAATAGGAAGGATATAAAGAAGTGTTCTTCATAATATATGACTACTGGATGATTTCAATCCGCGGAGTGAGCAAACTGTGAATACTGAGAGCATACAAATGTTGAGAATGTTTCCTGATAGAAGAGAACCCTCAAGTAATGAGCGCCACACGATTGTAAAGTTCTCTCATTGTATTCTACAAGTGGGTATAACTAATACAACAATAACACTAAAACTAACATAGCTACCGTACATTCAGATATGAAAGTATATACATAATCTATACTCTTACCCGAGCATGCACCTGGCCAAGTGTATATGTGTGTGTGTGTGTATACTAACCGCAGTTCTTCGTTATGTTGACATTAGTTCTTGCCAAGAGTGAGAGGGTTGTCGTGGGATTGCCTCTCAGGTGATCGTCTTTCTCTCTCTTGTTCTCACTATTGTTTACTGTCTTTCATATCTTCTGTTTTCCCCTCCTTCGCGTCTCTTACTCTTTATGACTTCATCTGTTCTCTCACTAATTCTTCTGTTGAGTCTTTCCTCTCATACCTTTCCTTTCGCCAGAGTATTTTGCCTTTCCAGCATTAATTTGTTTGTATATCTTCATCTGTCCCTCTCTTTGTGGTGCTTTAGATCTCATCGTGTTTTTTTCTTTTTCATATGTTATCTGAGACAGCACAGGAAGCTGAGGCCCAATTCTAGGCAATTCCATTAGCGCTTAAATCCTTTAATGTAAATGTTCCCTTCAGCAACAATGATACTATAAAGAATATCTAAATCAGGAATTCACCAGAAAATTCTCCTGGATGCATCTATAAAGTGCCATATAGAAATTGTGATAAGTTTTATGTTAGGCAGACTGGTAATTATCTTTCTGTTAAACTTAAGCAACATTGATATAGTATGAGAACGGGACAAGAATAAAATGCCTTGTTTAATCATGTTAAAAACTATGATCATTGTATTGACTGGAGTAATGCCATCTCAGTTATCAACTCTAACTCTATTACCACGAGAAATATCATTGAATCTTCTATTATCAAATACACAAAAGATTATAATCTTAATACTAGTGATGGTTTATACAAATTGAATAACTGTATTGTTAATAAGATTTGTAAAAGGATGTTTATGAACGCTCGTTGTCTGTCTTGGACAATCACATGTTTACCAAATGGCGTCCTGGCTTCGTATCTTCGATATATATCAACTGACTTATATTTCTCTCTTGTGCTTCCCCTGATGATGTGATTATTACACGAAAGTGCACTTGGGAACTTATAGTGTTTCATTTTCCCCTTTTACTTATAGGAATATATATATATATATATATATATATATATATATATATATATATATATATATATATATATATATATATATATATATATATATATATATATATGTATATATATATATATATGTATATATATATATATATATATATATATATATATATATATATATATATATATATATATATATATATATATATATATATATATATATATATATATATATATATATATATATATATATATATATATATATATATATATATTCCTATGAGTCCACGGGGAAAGTGAAACACGAAAAGTTCCCAAGTGCACTTTCGTGTAATAATCACATCATCAGGGGAGACACAAGAGAGAAATATAACAGTCAATTGATATACATCGAAGAGACGAAGCTATGACGCCATTTGGTAAACATGTGATTGTCCAAATGCCGGTGAATGCGCCACTGTCAGGAACGTTAAAGATTTCTTATATATCTTCTATAATATTTTCATCCCATACATATACGTACGTCAAGTCAGCATCTCTCTCTCTCTCTCTCTCTCTCTCTCTCTCTCTCTCTCTCTCTCTCTCTCTCTCTCTCTCTCTCTCTCTCTCTCTCTCTCTCTCTCTCTCTCTCTCTCTCTCTCCAACACTTCTCAGCGTCCCGGTCCAGCACCTCAACACAATACCTCCTCCTCCACTCACACAGTGGCCACTTGAGTGGCATTATGTCAGCCTTGGGTTGCTGGTCCCCTACTCCGTGTGGTTGTCTGGCTGCCCTGGAGACGAGAGGTCATGACCCTCGTCCTGTCTGGTCTTAAACCTGGTAGTTGACGAGGCTGAACAAAGAAATTATTTTTTCTTTTTTGAAGTTGCCAAAGTTTTTTGGTAAAGTGAGTGATAAAGTGAATTTAGAAAATCAATATTGGTGTTTTTGCGGAACGTTTCTTTTTCCTGAACGTAAATTCGTTCTTCATGTGAACTGTTTAATGAAGAAACGTTCCCTTCGAGGCTTCGGGATGGCGATGGTTTTATATGTGTCTAAGCGAGACTATAAAGTCATTCAGTAGAGTAAATACACTAACATATCAAAACCTGATTTCATTCGTTAAAGGAGAAGAGCGATTGGACTTAAAGAAGCTTCAACATTGTGAGGACTGCGACAGTGTTCTTTTAGGAGTTTTAATGGACCTGTCTTCGTAATTCTGGTGAAAATTCAAGTCAGGGTTTGGATTTATTATTGGATAACGTCATCAACAGATTACACAGGATGAGGGAACAATACGGAAGTATAAAATCACAAATAATTGAGGAAACACGCGAGGTGTTATACGAGGTAAATGACAAGAATGACGAGTGTTACAGAACTCCTAGATTCCAGCAGAAGAAAGGAGGCTAGATGAGCACCAGGATCGTTCGTGCGGCAGCAACAGAACAGCAAATGATGCAACAAAACCAAAAGATCACCAGTAGGGAAACGGATGACGCGACAAAAACAATAGCCCAACAGCAGACCCACAAAAGCAGAGCCACATATCACATTACAGGAACAGCAGCGATGAAGGAACAAACATTGACATGATAAGACCAGGAGAAAATCAGCAGACGTAACAACAGGAACAAAGAGCCGAACGAGTGAGGTAGCAGAAGCTAAGTAGCAGCAAGAAATACAGAAGCAGCAACAAAGCAACAGCAGTTGCGTCGTATTTACAGGAAGCAAAAAAAAGTGAGAGTAACAGAAGAGTGAGTATATGCTAATGTAGCAGGATCATGAGATGTAGCAGGAGCATGAGATGTACCAGCAATAATGAAAAGAACAGCACGTCTGGTCGGGTCTGGGCTGATGCTGTGAAGGGAATTAGACTCAGTAAAGTGGCACTCCTCCCAAGTTCCACAATATGACCGGACCATAACCTGCTCATAAGAAATAATCATCTAAACTCACCAAACAGTGAATATTACGAGACGCTTTGTATCCAGAGCTAAGTGGGTTATGTTTAGTTAGATCACATGAATTATAATCTCGTGTTAATCTAACTTAATTGTGTAGTTATCAAGGGAAGGGAAACCAAAAATTATGAAAAAGTTACTTTTGTTTAGTAATTGTCACGACTCATCACAAGGAGAGTAAGGTGAGGTGAGATCTACAACAAAGTAGAAAATGGTTATATATATATATATATATATATATATATATATATATATATATATATATATATATATATATATATATATATATATATATATATATATCTTTTTTTTTTTTTATACTATTCGCCGTTTCCCGCGATAGCGAGGTAGCGTTAAGAACAGAGGATTGGGCCTTTTTTGGAATATCCTCACCTGGTCCCCTCTGTTCCTTCTTTTGGAAAATTAAAAAAAAAAAAAGAGAGGGGAGGATTTCCAGCCCCCCGCTCCCTCCCCTTTTAGTCGCCTTCTACGACACGCAGGGAATACGTGGGAAGTATTCTTAATCCCCTATCCCCAGGGATAATATATATATATATATATATATATATATATATATATATATATATATATATATATATATATATATATATATGTGTGTGTGTGTGTGTGTGTGTGTGTGTGTGTGTGTGTGTGTGTGTGTGTGTTGTAAAGGATCACAATTTTGCGCGTGATCAAGTATATTCCTATGAGTCCACGGGAAAAATTGAAACACGATGAGTTCCCAAGTGCACTTTCGTGTAATAATCACATCATCAGGGGAAACACAAGAGAAAAATATAACAGTCAGTTGAAATACAACGAAGAGACGTAGCTAGGACGCCATTTAGTAAATATGTGATTGTCCAAGACAGACAACGAGCGTATCATAAACTTATTATGTGGACAAGAAGGTGAATTGTTTGTAAATTTTATGAACAATTAAGCTATCCAATTTGTATAGACCTTCACTAATATTAGAATTATACTTCTTTGTGTATCTAATAATTGAAGATTCAATGATATTTCTCGTGGTACTGGGATTAGAGGTAATAACTGAGATGGCATTACTCCAGTCAGTACAATGATCATAGTTTTTAACGTATTCAAACAAGGCATTTGATTCTTGTCCTGTTCTTATACTATATTTATGTTCCTTAAGTCTGCTAGAAAGATCCTTACCAATCTGCCCAAAATAAAATTTATCACAATTTCTACATGGCACTTTATAGATGCACCCAGGAGAATTTTCTGGTGAGTTTCTGATTAAGATATTCTTTAAAGTATTATTGTTGCTGATGGCAACATCTAAATCAAAAAATTTAAGCAACATGGGAAGTAAATTAAATTATCAATAAAAGGGAGAACTAAAAGATTTTTGGTGTCAATGGAAGGTTTGGGCTCAACTCTATAAAATGATTTATTTGCTAACTTAAGGGATCTATCAATGAAAGATCTAGGATACTTTAACTTAGATCCAATAGAATATATCCTCTCAAACTCATCATCAATATACTCTGGACTGCAAATACGTAATGCCCTAGGGAACATAGGTGACGACGATAATGCTGTCGCTATTCGTTGCCAGGAAGATGGTCACCCTGTAGACCATAACAACCTAGTCACGTTGTACCTTTCAGCTGATTATGGTACCCGTAACTTACGTCACTGAACCTGTCCTAACATAATACTAATAAATGTAACTTATTCCCAGGAAACTGAAATAGGTCCCATCATCAACTAGATCATTGCGAATGAACTATCAAGACAGGATAGCATGAGGAAATTAGCTGAATAAGCATCTCGTTACCCAGGTCAACCACCTCCCCGCACCACACCCAGCCTTCCATAACCAAACACCCCCTCCTCCGCTCCCTTTAATGGTCGACCATGGATATATCAGTATCTGCTGTGTCATTACGGTAAGAGGGTCTGCAGGTCCATGAGTTTATGCTGAGTGCTGAGACTTTATGCACTGTATACAGGTGATTTCTTCTGTGGAACATGTTGTGTAGCATAAAGTTTCAACAAACTAAACTATCTGAACTCCCACTGAAATGGAATTGCTCCTTCATGAAATCATGACGGACTAACTTGATTCCCTATACCAGTGTTGAAGAAAGATTATGTATTTCTCAGCTGAAACTGTTGCCTTACAGCCATATAACAAAATTTGTTCTGACATGTACACATTTTTCCCATTTTTGATATCACAAATACTAGAATGTCTTTCATCCATAAGATTATGAATACATTTTCCAGTTTCTCCCAACTCTTTCTATCCTACTAGATCCCAGCTACAAGTGCTGGCTATTGTACAGTCTTTTTCGCGATATTTGCCCCGCTGAGCAAAACAGGACATTGGTTCATCCTCTTGATGCAGTTGACGAGGACTGACTAAGGTGTAAAACGACGGGCACTGGTCAGGAACTTGGTTCACGTTATTCAGAGAAAGTCGAGCCTTCCACACTGGTATTGCTGTGAGTGAAGTTCAGGAACATAATATACAATATTCATGCTTAGACAACGAGTTAGGGCAAGTCATTAAGGTCGTGCACTGAATAAATTGTTACACATGATGGCACTCCCAGCTCGTTGTTGCAAGGGGGTGATGTTTAGTAATTTGTTCCTGGCAAATGTTGGTATACAATATACCTGGAAAAGCGTGGCCAGCTGGCAGATGAAGTATGATTTATCAGTACTTCTACTTTTTCAGTGAGCATTTTACTATTCGTTTGTCAAATTTGTTTTAAGATAATCAACGTTCAGTCTTATCATTAAGCAAGGCAGGTAAGGCTGGTTAGATAGTGTATGAGATAAATCATATGAGTTAGTTATTCAGCTGAGTTTCTGTTCTACAGTAAGGAAAGAGAACGCAGCTAATAGAGTAGTTCAATTATTGAATACATCATGATAGGAAAATCACATATCGTATAGGAAAGTACGTGTTTTCCTCTATGATTAACATCTATCATAAATTTAAGCTTCTTATATGGTCGGTATAACCAGCCGTCAATATGACTGCAAGTTTTTGATATGTAGAACTATTCTGAAGTAACGAGGAAAACGTTTAGATTATCCATTTCATTTCAGTTTCATTAGTAATCCTGAACTAACACAATACTTTCGTGGTCTTATGTACTTCATGCTCTGAAGTCCTTAATGTTCTGTCTTTGGCCTATCAAATCTTTCATCATACCCTGACATCTGTGCTAAAGTCTCCCTCAACCTTTTCTGTTGTTTTCTCTACCAAGACGAGCTATGTTTTGATTAAAAAAACAAGTCGATACAATTCTCCCTTAGCACTTGAGCTCTGTATGTTACCCTTAAAGCATCAACCTTCCATCGTTTGCATATCGTTAAGACATCATCTAGAGCTCGTTCACCAGAGGAACTTGGTTTTCATGTTTCTATATTCATCCAGGGTACGATTGCATGTGCAAGTGTGTCATATCTACATCATCCTTCTCAAACTTTTTCCCATTTTGTGTTATGAACCTCAGTTTGTTTTAGAACTTTTTGTGTATTATCCAAGTTCATTTGGGGCATGAGATGGGGGAAGAGCTTAGGATGGTTAGACCAAGGATATCAGTGTTGGTTTGGGTAGCCTCATACACCCGTGTACAACTGAATGCAAAGGAATTCAAATAGCAACAGGCCGCTGGGTCCCTTCTAGGTTGTTTGTGATAAGTGGAAACAGATATGAAGCTCATAGATCAGTGTGGTAAGATTAGAAATACGTACATATTGATAATAAAAAAGATTATAAGATGTTCATGTACCTAAGAAAGTGTAAACAAAATCAATCGTGGATTTAAAACGAAATATGTAATAAGTCTATACTTAAACGTATGTATCTCTAGCACTGCTTTTGTTAATAATCTTGTTGAAGAAAAAGTACTTGACTCATTCGAGGTAAAATATTTGCCCACGAGTTTGTAACCATTACGAATTTATCTCTATGTAGGTTGTTGCATCGAAATAGTCGGAGCCTTTCATAATTCTAGATGCCTGCAGTAGATCACTGCTTAACCTTATCTTTTCTAAATTACATAGATTTAACTTGTTTAGTCGGCTTCCACAGGATTTGCTTCTCAGTCCAGGAATCATCTTAGCAGTGTGTCTCCGTATTCTCTCCATTCTGTCTGTCTTTCCTCAAGTAGAGTGACCAAAACCAAACACAGTATTCAAGATGGGTCGCACGAGTTATTTATAAAGAGTAAATATGATTTCCCTAGACTTAAATTCGATAGCCCTGCCTATAACTCAAAGAATTTTGTTCGCCTTTTTGACTGCTTTTTTGCACTGTTTACTTGGCGCTAGATCACCGGAGATTATTGCACTTAACCGCTTTACTCGCTTACCTTTTGCAGTTCAATAAAATTCATAATGTATCCTGCCTTTTTATTTCCACTACCGACATGTGAAAATTGCACTTGTCGATATTAAGATTTATTGGCTACCTATGAGCCGGGGTCATCAGCTTGTCTATGTCCGTTTGAAGCTGTAGACGTTGGTTTTGTGCCTTAGATTTATTTTCTAACTTAACATTGACCTCAGAATTCACCTTTTGTGTCCTTGAAAGCGTTAGAGGAGGAGACCCTATTCCTTTCACGCTCCTTCAACCTTGTAATCACAACTTAGATATAAGAATGAAGTGAAGGTTCCTTTCTCGTTTTACATCCTCTTGATGTCTGTGACTGTCCACTTCCCTGGTCACCATAGAGACACATCCTTAAGGATGAAAGCGTAGTGGTCTTGTGATTCTACAAGTTCCATGGACTACAGGACAAAGGTAAACTTTCTTCAACTGATGCTAATGAGGTGTCGATCAAGATAATGCAACTTGAAGCAACACTAGATATATGTCCATATCAGTAAGAATAGATTTTCTCCAAACAAGCATAATTCAGATGATCAGAAGTAAGATACGACCTTTGCTTGTTCGACTGTTCTATTTCTATTTAAAAACCAGAAGTTCCTCATCTTGTAAGCTTGTGTTGATAAATTCCACCCTTAAGAAGGGTGACAGTTTTAACCCCTAGAACTATCGTTCTGTTGCTTTGACACCTACCATTTCCAAAGCCTTTGAATTCCTCCTCATTTCTCATATATAGATAGATACAGATAAATAGACAGATAGATAAATAGATAGATAGATGGATAGGTGATAGATAGATGATAGATGGATAAAGAGATAGATATTCATGGATATGTGTGTGTGTGTGTGTGTGTGTGTGTGTGTGTGTGTGTGTGTGTGTGTGTGTGTGTGTGTGTGTGTGTGTGTGTGTATAGTTATATAAGATGTGAAGGAGATTTTAAAGATTAGATTTCATTTTCATGTTCAATATTTTGTTTATCGTACCTCAATAAATCCTTTTGTCACATATATCAACACAGAGAACCATTATTTTTCCTTTCTTATCATTTCAATGTTTCCCTGTGCTGCCTCATTCCTTATCTCCCGTCACTCATCTCAGCACATTTCTGGGCAGCTTCCCTCGTTGCCACTTCAACGTTTCCTCTGTCTTCACGGTGAGTCTCCGGCTGCACTCCCTCACTCCCTCATCGCTCCCCTCAGGCCTCACAGTACAGTGCAGATAAGAAGATTATGGTGCAGACAATACTTCCGTGCGGCAGAGGAACAAAATTTCCCAGGTTTGTGTGGTAGGTCAACAGAGCCAGAGGGATGTGTTGAAAGAGTGGCTTGCTGAGGAGGAGTAAAGCCGGAAGCCCGGCCTGAAGGCTGAAGGGGAGCTGTGGGAGAGTGGCTTGCTGGGGAGTAGTGTTGCTTTTCTTCTAATTACTCATATTGATTCCAAGTTGTGATATACTCAAGGCCGAATTGCTTCTTTTTATCCTGTTTCTTGTCTAGGGTGGTTAGAGGGGAGGAATTTGGCACCAGGAAAAGGGTAGTTTGAAATGGAAGAGGTTTAAAGTGTTTGCAGATGTAGGATGTAATTTTTTTTTATGTATGGGGGATTATATGGAAGCGTGTTCTTTGGTGGTTTGTTTATATAACCCCCGTAGACGTGGGATGTGCATGTATCAGAGTTGTAGCTTTAGCTTTCTGCTCACAAAGCTAAGCTAAATATTGTTCATCCTGTGCATCGATGGTTGACTAGAGCCGCCGCGAGTGCTTTCAGGCTTCGAGGAATCATCAATTCACCTCTCTCTCTCTCTCTCTCTCTCTCTCTCTCTCTCTCTCTCTCTCTCTCTCTCTCTCTCTGAAATATAAACGTAAGTGAGATAGGTAACTCATGTGATTTATATCATACACTGCACAACCAGAGCTATGCCTGCCTTTCTGGAGGAGGAGATGGAACGCAGGTGACATTAACAAGAAAGACATCATTACGACTTGGTAACAGTAAACTTGTTGAAGAAATTCAGTGGTGCCTCAAGTATCATCAGTCAGTTAGGCTCATTCTGGCAGGTATTTTAGTTGCCAGCGTTCACCACGGACAGATCTCTGAACGTCTTCCCCTTAAGTCATGACGCTGGGAGTGCCTTCATGTGTAGCAATTAATTCAGTGCAGAACCTTAACTACCTGTCCTAACTCGTTGTGTCATCAGTGATTATCGTAATTCATGTCTCTAAACTTCACATACAGTTGTCCTTATTCGGATAGTTTGGCTATCTCTGAATAACGTAAACCAAATTACTGACCAGAGTCCCTCAGCCACAGTCTAGTGATCCCAAGTCAACTGGGTCCGGGGGATAATGTATGGCAGCGGAAGAGACCTGAAGTGAATGAATGTGCTAGAATTCACGGCGAGACAAATATCTGGAAATGACAAACTGGCCAGCACTTCTGGTTGGTATCTGGCATGATAGAAAGAGCTGGGAGAATCAGACAAATGTACTTATCATCTGATGATTTAAAGACACTATGATAGGTGTGCTGAAAATGTTTTTGAGTAAACAGCAACCAGTTTTGTTTTATGATTATGCTGCAATATCATCAATTGTAAATATACCATTCCTGCCTATCACATGTGTTTCGTCTACAGGTATGCGTTAAGAATTCTGAGTAAGAGATTACTGCAGTTAGTATCACTACAGGGTAAGGTTATAATGAGTAAGGTTACGTAGTGACGAACGCCTTTGTTCATAAACTGCCACACGAAAGCGAACTGCCAAGCGGATGAGCGAAATGGTATCATCATCCTCCGTTGACTTTGCACATTAGACTGTCTTGTAAGCGGTTTCACAAATTGTCCAGAATCCAACGTACTTAAAAGATAATGTTCTTCACACAGAGAACAGAATCTTGATTTCCATCGAGTAACTCAATATCATTTTCAAGTCACACGACAGCTGAGTATTAGATTCCAAGTTCTCTCGACCTACCTATGTTAATCATAGTATTTCTCACAACATATCAACACGAACCTCAGTACCTCCACCTACTGAGCTGAGTTTGCCTCACCTTAATTCCAGTATGCACCTCCCTTCTCCACCTCAGCGAGCGAGATAAGGTGTGGAGACATATTGCTTGCTTAAAGGGAGAGTGCCCAAGTTTCTCAGATAACTCCTCCCACGTAAACGAGCTTAACAGTCTAGTAAATTTAAGGCATGTTGCGGTCCTGTCTGTGTATACTGGGCCAGACGTCGTCTCGCACACTGAACAACGTCCCTAATTCAAGAGCAGGAACGCCACATTCTTAGATGAAACCTTGATGGAGGCGCCAAAGCAAAACTCTAATCATTGAGCGAAAGCATCCCCCAGGCGAGGCTATATCCCAGAGGTTGGTTTCCCTTAACAATAGATGTTTAGAAAAATGAGTCCACAGATGTTAGACATAGATGGTTTTGACAGTGTTACAAATACCAAAGGTAAATCAATATTCACTCCTTTCTGTTTTGATAGCAGTATAATGCTCTACGCGCACGAGTGTGTGCATCAGTGGGAGCAGGTAAAGCTGATGTGATTCGACAAAGAAAATAAAAACACATATGTGAGGGAATTTTACCTATTGACAAAGGTGAAACATGCTTCACTTCATGGCTCTCTAAGGGAGAACAGTATTTGCTAATTGCAGTGCATTCATATTTGATTGTAAATCACCGGTAACAACATTTGTAGATTTTTCCTCCTCTCTCTCCACCAGAAAATTATAATTTCTTTATGAACGTAATATTGATTCACGTAATAACGGTAGTCATTGTTCATAGCACTAAATCTATACATAACGTGAAGTCCCAGTGAAGTTTATTAAGGTGAGCGCCACCTAGGTTTTGCGCTTCTCCAAGTTGTGGCAAACGAAACTCAGGAGGCTGACGAGGCAATGAGGGGTGGAGGAAGACTTTTTACCTAACAGCTGAGGGTTTACTGAATCAGTAATGTCAGCATAGACCCATTCAAGCTCAAAATTTACTCAAATTAGATGTGATTAGAGTGCTCGTAGCAGGTCGTAAGTTATCTTGTTGAGGTAATGGGCCTTCTTAGCGGTCCATACTTCGTGTCACACTTTGTTATGAAGTTGTTTGTAAAGGTTGTTGTTGCGACTGTTGAACGCTCGATTTCGCGGTTGCATAAGCCACTTAATGCAGTGGGTGATCCAGGGAGCGTGGGCTAGAGTAACGTTACCGTCTCCTGGGGAAAGAAGTGTTGATAGGCCTGGCTGCAGGTGTCGTGATGCTTCTCCCACATGATTTCAACATCATATTGACTGGTCATCTCAGTCCAGTGAAAACGTGTTACCCAACAACCGAAATTTATCTTCGCTGAGTCAGTAAGCGGCCGATAAGTTTTGGTGGCTACCTGCTTGTGCTGGAAGATGGTGAGGGTGGGGGACCACAACACTGATAACTACTAGAGAGTGGAGAGGCTCGGCCGGTTAGTAGTGGTCAGCCATGTCAGTAAATGTTAGGTCAATAGTATTTTGCCATTACTTAGGAAAGTGGACAATCAGAGATGCTGAGTTACTGTGAGAGAGAGAGTGTGTGTGTGTGTGTGTGTGTGTGTGTGTGTGTGTGTGTGTGTGCGTGTGTGTGTGTATGTGTGTGTGTGCGTGTGTGTGTGTGTGTGTGCTTAATGATATTTATTTATGATTTGGTGGGATATATGATTGAGAAGCATGTGATTTACATCACAGAGTTTAGAGGCAAGATGGATTGATTATTCATGGGCACTATGCCTCAAATTGCTCGGTGGAACTGCTAAATGCTTCTCAGTTGGAGACCGTGGCTTGGGTTAGCGCTGAATGCTGGGCTGGCAATGTTGTTGGCTGGCCGAAGAGAGGACGTGACTGTGCGGCTGTCAAGGACAGCTTATGACTTGTGTATAGAGGTTGACCAGATCATATCAAAGGTTTATTAATGGGTGTTACAGTTTAGGCTCAAAGTAAGAGAGGAACACCAAAGGGTGTTAGAGCATTGCCTGGAAAAGTTGGGATGCAGCCAGGGAAAAATGATGGCGTATGTTGGGATCTTGCCAGGGAACAGTGGTGGCTGGGCTCCTGCCTTGAAACAATGATGACTAATGAGTGGGCTCTTGCAAGGGAACAATTATGGCTATTGCAGAGAGTTTCCTCTGGAACAATGGCGAATAATGTTTGGATCTTGCCAGGGAACAATTATGGCTAGTGTTGAGCTCTTACCATGGTACAGTGATGACTTATGTTGCGCTCTTACTAAGGAAATGTGATGGCTAATGTTGGGCTCCTCCCAGGGAACATGATGGCAAAGGTTGGGCTCCTTCCAGGGAATATGATGGCTAATGTTGTTTCTAGCTACGTTTGAACGATGGCTAGTCATAGATTGTTGGAGGCTGGCCTGGTAATGTCAAATGCTGGCCAGTGAGTGTTGGAGGCTGCTTAGAGTCTGTTGGAGGCTGGCCAGACAGTGTCGGAGGCTTATCACGAACTTTTGAACTTAGGCCAGAAAAACCTAGACTCGAGAGTTTTGAAGTCTTTTATGAGTCTGTGGTCAACATTCTGCTGATTTGTGCTCTTTTTTGCGAAAGTTCCCCGTAACAAAAACTCGGAATCGCAGTAATGAGTTGAATTTTAGGCCTTAAGTTTTTATGATATATTTACCGTGATTTACTGGGCTCCTAAACAGTGATACAGAGGTGAAGGTATAGACATTAATGTTCAGTAATCAAACCTCAGTTTCTACGATTCTTGAGGGAATGTTGCAGCTTAGGGATTTGTTTGCTCCAGAGTAGGGCACATCCGTCTTTGCCTGCCGATCTATCTGTTTTCATACTTATCTGTCTGTTACCTTTATTTCCATCGTTGTTGACACGGTCTGGATCATATGCACACAACCATGAACTCTTCATGGGAAATGGTTTTTCAGAGGTAAGGCCCCAACCCTCACCCTGACATAGTAGAAATACAAAACTCTGAATCCAATGTAATCTGCAGTGTCGAAGATTTTCGGACGACGGCCAGTGACTTCACAATACATAACATATTTAAGAACTGAATATAGTTTTATCATAATGCTTTAAGTAGTCTCGCAACGAAAAAAAAGATCTATTCAACACATCACAGATGGGCCACATGCATAGTGAAAGTGTATGTGGTCTTACAATTATCTTAACACCTGAAGAAGGTGCGAAAGATGTTTCGGTTGGATGTAACTCACGTTGACGGCCTTAATGACCCTGGCAATTGATAAGCCTAAAGCGCAAACATCCAAGTAATACATCATGAAGGATATGGTGGAAGGCTGTCTTCTAAGACACGGACCAGACGGCAAATATCGACCTGATGACCTTGGGTTGGCCTGGCAGGGTTTCACAGGCTGGTACGTGACGAATCTTTTTCGAAAGGAAGATCACATGTGGGGAGGAGAGCATCACTGCTGCTGCGCCTCCCATGGCGCGGAGGTGAACAATCATTTCCACAGCTGTGCGTGGGTGGTGTGGACGGTTTCTGATTCTACTGTAGATACAAAACAAGAAATTTTGTTTCAGTGTTTGATGTGCTGTAGGATACTCAAATATTCATCTACTCTGAGTTAGACTCCCATTCAAAGATCATTTTCAGACAATAGATACCAGCACAATATTGTTGCAGAACACGAAAAAAGTAGTTAGTTTTTATAATCGATTCTGCCGCTAGGGACATAAACTAAAGGAACAAAGCCATAAAGCAGCCTTAGTTGACTTAAAAAGGGCTAGCACAGGACAGGTCATGAAACTTATGAAGCCAATCATACGATGCAAAATAACATACAAATTGAAATAATCAGATACTATTCTACACATCATGGGATGCTGCCCTGAACGTCAGCTGTTTGTATATTTAACTTTTTTAATGAGCTGAACTTTCCAAGCCAGAAAATCCTCGCCTGGTAAAGTTTATGATGCCGTCCTTCAATGAAACAGAACAGATTCTCACTAAAAGCAATGGAAGAAATTATTTTGAGCTAACTGACACAAATCATCCACAAAGACTGTTGAAGAAATCGCCAAGAAATTCATTTTGTCAAGTAGAGACAAAGGAACAACTGATGTGTCGTTTCACGTAGTTAAAATTCCTTACATCGCTCTGGGTGCACAAGAGAGCAGCATATTCATAAGGAGTCGGGTCTTCTATTGTTATTTAGCCTATCATAAGGCGTTGCTTTACTTGTTATGTAACTATAAGTAAAAATAATTGGCCACAAACAGACAAGCGGAGATGGAGAGATTTTCTACTCCCGTGTTGCACAAGATGAAGGATGTGTGGAAAATGTTAGGATCCTCGTTGACCGTCACTCTGATGTGTGTCTCAGCAGCCACACAGGGAGGTATGACTGGAGTATCCTGGAAGCTGTCTTGGGTCTCGTATAATTGATGAAGGAATGTGAAATCTTGTTGCCTTGTTGCTCTATTTACTGAGTTGTGTCACTCGTTCCTCATTTTTCCTTCTCATCTTCTTAAGGATGAGGTAAGACATTTCACTCTCTTAATTTCTTTTCGCTTCTGTTAGTGGTGCCCTGGAAATATATCGCTGCTTTGAAAAAATTTGAATAAATTTGATTACAAAAGAAAACTTTGCCTTTGAGGATTATATGTTCAACCCTGCAGATTGTGTTTTGTTTCTTAAACATATGTGAGGCAAAAACACTTAAGAGCTGGTCATGGAAGGTGCCACCAAATGGCAATAAATAACTAGCACTACAAACTTCATTCTCAATGAACCTCTCACAACGCAGAAACTACATAACGTTTCTTGATATACTGACCACTATATACACTGCCACGACAAACAGAATAGAGAAATGATAAGAAAAAGGCCATTATTGTTGTGGCCTACGGAAAAAGTTGTTTTCTTGGGGTACTGTCGTCATCTTGGGCACAGTGGGAGGGATATTGGTGGTAGATGGAGGCAGACTGCACATGTTGGGAGAAAGATCACCACTGTTAATGGGGTAGGGGGCGCGGACCACTGATAGCGGGAGTTGGGCAGGGCGCAGACCGCTAATAGCGGATTGTTCATGAGGGCAGGAGGCAGCTAGTGTTGGCGGGCTGCATACTTTCACGATGGAAGTCTACTGGATGTAAGCTGGTGGTGTTTAGCTAATACCAATGAATCGCATTTTCAATTAAAGTGTTCCAAAGTAAAAACAGGGAGGCTGCTGTTAGGAGGGAGACAAGTGCTGATGGGAGAAAAGCCATTGGTGCTTTGTGAGTGACAGTTTCCAGTAGGAAATCACTGATGGTTGGAGAAGGCCACCTGGAAATGGAAAGGAAACAATAGGTGTTTGGAAAGAAACCATTACTAGTGTAGGAGAGACGACCTGTGATGTAAGAAACAGATAAGGAGTGAGGGATATTTCTGATGGTGGGAGAGAGAGGGTATTCGTGGGGGAAATATGATCACTATGGTGGCAGGTGATGGCATGTATTGGGAAGTAGAAAACTAATGGCAGGAAGGATACCTGTTGTGTTTAGAGAAAGATCACTGGAAAAGGGAGACTAGTGACCACGGGGGAAGCAACTGACTGTGTTGGGAGACACTGGTGTCATGAGGAAGCCCACTTGTAGTGAAAGACAAGTGCTAGTGTGGGAAGACCATTTGTGGCTTGAGGAAGACCACTGTTGGTGACAGAGCATTATTAGTGTAAAGTAGATGACGAGTGATGGCAGGAAAACCACTGTTACGAAGAGAGTGGTCAGTGGAAAGACAAAGACCACTAGTAAGTAGAAGAGGAGCACTGCTGATGGGGGAGATCACAGTGGGAGTGTAGAGCTGACTACTGCTACTGGGAAGATGGCTTCCGATAGCAGAATATTCAGTAACAAACGTCAGGATATCATTGTAGCCAGATGTGAAAGCCTAAGTTATCCCTGGTCGACCCAATGAACAGATGCTGTTGTTCATGTGAACCAGCAGCAGTTCATGATAGGTAAAAACTAACTACATATGCAATGAACTATATGTATTTCTTTTCTATTATATCAAATCATAGAGCAAAAATTCCTTGAATTACTCTAACTTAATCAAATGACTTACTCGGACCACATGTTTGAAAATATACAAGTGTTGGGAGAATCATGACAACAGAACAATATCTTCCAATTGCTCTTTTCTGCGAATCGTGAAAAGAGGAAAAAAAATCACCGTTATAAGTATTGACTAATGTTGAAAAACAATTCTAAAAATCAAGATAATTTGATTAAGAAAATGGACATAATTTTCCGCGGCCTAGCAGATCAGCTTTACCGAAATTGAAGTGAAAATGTTCCGTAAATAACTCTGTAGAAAGAACCAAAACTAATATAGTGCCTTGTATGAGAAGACGCACCTAACAACAAAGCAGAAGCAATTTAACAGATTTCAGTTCTAATAATCTTATGGAAAATATGATATATGTATAGCACCAACCAAAGCTAAACGTATGCTCAGTAATAGCAAAATTCTTTTTTTCTATGTCAAATTTTTAAGTCTGCTTAATCCTTACAGTACAACGAATCAAGCTTTGCCTCGAATTCACTGTGGATAACTTTTAATCATCCTTTGAAAGGAAGGTAGATAAAAATCTTTTTACACACACGTGATAAATAGAGTAAAACAAATGTTGTACCTCTGTAATCACACATATGATCAAATGATTTCGGAAAACATATGATCATGAGATGGCGTTTGCATTTCTTTGTTCGGATTATTCTAATTAGAAATGAACTTCGTCACTCTTGGGATGTTGTCACGGTGTGCCGTTTGCGTCACACTGAGTTACAGGTCAAAACTTGATGGAATATCATTAACTTGAAAAGTTTTACTGGCTAGACTCCAAGAAAATTTGCTTAAGACAAAAGGAATCACATTTCCGACCACTTACCTGATAATGTGGTCGACGGTCCCACTTCATCTGATGCCACTAGAGGCCTGATTGGCTGAGTTGGGTGACATGATCCTTTAGGTTACTTGGTAGTAACCGTACAGCAGATGGTTGTCATCAATCCTCTTGACACCAAATAGAGTCCAATGATCATTTCAGTCACAGTATGATGGAATCTTTTAGAGTGGCTGTGTTTTGGGCAAATCTTATAACAACAATTAGAATAACATTAAACCCAGGCGTCTGATGACTACAAACCTCCAAGTGACTTTCGAGCGTCACTAGGTCGAAGGTTGGCTTGTTAAGGTTGTTTTCCATGTATCCCTGGGGTAAGGCCTATAAAAGTAGGTAGTTGCCAGTTGTATTACTTTCTACGTTCCTTGTGAATGGGAGAATATCTAATAACAGTATGTTTCACCCTGATGAAGGTCCTGTACGTGAATGCGGTGTCCTTTATAAGCTCATCATTCCCAAGAGTAGCTAAGAACGACTTACTAAGATGTTAAGTACAATAAGACATTTTAGTAAGGAAACTTTGCCATGTGACAGGTTGTGGCATTGTATGTGTGTGAGGGACGTGACACATGTGAACCAACTGGTTGTTGTGCATGTTGGCAGGTTTCTCAGTGAGTCTGCAGGTGCTTTACCGTCAAAACACGCAACTTGTATGGCAATGGCCCGTATCGCTCCGTAAGTAGTTCTCGCAAATGGTGTCACTGTCACGTATCACAGTATTCTATGTTGATGCACGCAGCAAATTTTCAGTGTTACGGACAATTGCACTGGAAGAAAATTATGATATGATTGGTATCTCTGAGTCTTGTGATTAGAACATCAAAGAACAAAGACCCTCTCGCCGAGTACGTAATTTCTGGCTACACTTTATCTAACTGTGACATGAGTAATGAAGCAGGTGGTGATGTGTGGATTATCGTTAAAGCTATTCTTAACCCTGAGCTGAAAATGTTGTGGTTGTTGATGATATTGACTGTGTTTGTGGCGAGGAAAGATGAACTTAGTAGGAAAATAATAGTGAGATTAGCTTACAAGCTCTATCCGTAGACACCAGAGGGAGACAAAGATTTTATGCCGAGTTAGCAGAAATCTTTGACGAGCAAAATTCGATAATTGTTGGAGACATTAATATACTGGAACATATGTAAGTGAGGAGCATAATTTTTCAATTGCTCAGGGTGTGGGCTGTGCCTGAACGTGGCTCGATGGTGCCATAATACAGTGTGTTGAGGAACCTGTTAGCGCAATGAAAGTGCTAGACTTAGTTCTTGCTACGAAATAAGAATGTTTATGATTCTGAAACAGGAGAAAACTTTGGAATAATTGATCAACGACTAAAATAATTTCTGAGATAAAGTTGAACACTTCTTCTGATGTTGGTAAAAAGGAAAGTCATAAAGGAATAACAGATTCTAAAACTGACAATTTGAATGGATTTTCTCATTACTTTTGACACGAAAATCTGGGTTGATATCGTAAATGAAAACGGTATGGAAGTAGTGTGGAAAAACTTGAGTAAAACACTTAGAATACTGGATAGGGCACATGTGCCAGCGTAGCAGACTGTCATATTCCAAAACTAAGAAAATTTGGTGAAACAGAGAAAAGAAAGAAATGTCATTTGTTTCAGTAAATCGTACGTAAAAAACTTCAATAGAAAAGTGTCCAACGTGACAGACTAGTTTATGTAAATATTTACATTAAGACTTAGAGCCATATACATCTTAGTAAGAGTAAGTATGAGCATATGCTGAAAATAGCGCAAGAAATCCTAAGGAATTTCATAATCAGGTTAGAGAGTCATCATCCAGTCACTTGGTCCCCCAGTTACGGAAAATCGTGACTTAGTTCAAGACAATGAGGCCATGGGAAAAATCTTGACTAATTTCTTTTTTGCTGATCTTGATTTATCACCGAAGACAGCACACTGCTGGGGTCCATTTCCGTTGCTAGGAGAAGTAAACAATCTACAACATACATACACACCGCAGATATGCTATGAAATTATATTGAAGAAAATTCAATAAAACGCCAGGCTCAGATAGAGTTATCCGAGGACAATTAAAGAAGCGTAAAATGAGATAGTGAAGCGCTTCACTGCACTTTTTAATAATTCACTTGCTCCGGGAAACATTCCAGATGACCGAAAGTTTCCTAATGTAACACTGAGATTCAAAAAAGATGATAATTCCCAGCCCAAAATTTATTGCTCAGTTAGTTTAACGTCCTCAGTTTGTGAACTAATGAAAGAAACATTTGATACATGACTGACTTATTTTTAGATGATCATCACTTTTTTTCTTTTCACATCAGAGGCTCCTCTCACGGACAAAAACCCACCCTACGGCTGGGCCTTAACTGAAATACAGATGGTTAATGAAACGGATGAAGAGACAGATCAAAACGGCCTACCCTTGAGTTGCCGACAGCCACATAGAAATCATCAGTATTACGTGGTCGAACTAGTGTTAGGAGGTACACAAGCAGACAACTCTTTGGAGCAAAAAAAATATTGATACCTATAGAAGAGGGAAAGCGAACAACCAACATTGCGGCGCAGGGCAAGCAGGACAGATTCTGAAGTTAGCCTGGGAGAATATATAAGTTGGACCGCTTTTGACTCAACTCTGTCTAGAACCGCTCTAGATATGAGAGCAGTACTTCATACAGACGATTTCATTTCTTTAGAATTTCAAAAATCAAAGATTACTGAGATAAGTCAGGTCATGTGGTGTAAACCGAGTTGTACTTCTGTGGTAAAGAAATTTGACTGATATGCTGGCTGTAAACACAGAGCAGAAATTAATGTTCAAGATTCAGAATATTTAGATGTAGCAAGTGGTGTACCACAGATATAATTTTTTGGAACGGTTCTCTTTTTTCGTATATGTCAATGACATTGAAAAAAAATATATCACGGATCGCTTTGTAATGTTTCAAAATTTGCAGGGAGAAATGTATCTAGAAATAGATGATGAAGGACCATACCTTTAATCTGTCATAGAATAACAGATGGACTGAACTCAGCGGTGGGAAATGAATCCTAATATCAGTAAGTGCAGAGTGTCACATAGCGGCGGTAGAAACGATGCGTTAAAGAGCTTAGAAACTAGTCCTCAGTCTCTGCATTTTACTGGTGCGTCCCCACCGTTAATACCATGTTCAGTTTTAGTTAACTAATCCGTGAAGCACGTAGACGGAATGGAAGAGTGCGATACACAGCCATGATTCATGGCCTGAGGAGCAACTACTGTAAGAACTAACTGGACAACTGAAGCTTTTATGTTAGGCGTGGTAAGAGAAAGATAAGGAGTGGTTAGATACAGGAACTCGAAAGCATCAAAGGCTTTGATAATCCCGATCTATGAAGCTGCTCAAAGCAAGGTTACTGTCAAAGTATGGAATCATTTGCCAACTACAGTAGTTGAAACCAGCTCCATAGATAAATTTACGAGTAGTCTTGACAAACGCTTCACTTGAATTCAAGTCCATGACTGAAAATATTTACGGTTCCTTACTTCCATGGAAAGTTTAAAATCATTTCTCTCTAAATCATCTTTATCCTTTTCTGCTCTTACCACACTAACCTCTGAGTTGCTGAACTCTTCCACTGTCACAAACAGACTGGAAAGAACCAGATAGTCCGTTGCTGTCTGAATTCCTTTGTATTCCTTTGTATCTTGCAGGCAGCCTTAACTTGAGAACTGTTCCTTTTGATATACACGTATAAAAACTTTATATTATTCTACCTCCTGATAAATGTGGTCATTCTTGGTGTTCCAGGCTCCAGATCGGCGGCCTCATTCTCGGCGTCCAGTGGGAAGATGCACGGCAGCAGTCTGCTCGCCCCTAGTGTCACAAACGTCAACTCCAGCTACAGCGTCAGTAGCAGCCCCACCTCCACCAGGCTGAAGCCTGTCATCCCCCGCCCCATCATCATGACACAGAAGGGAGCCATCAACAGCTCCTCCGCAGTCTTCACGGCTCCAGCTCGCTTCAGTAACCAGGTCCTTCCCTCATTTGCCAATACGACCTCCACCAACGTCACGGTCATCAGGGACAAGACAGCTTACCTCCACTGCCACGTCCTGAACATCGGGACGAAAACAGTAAGACTTACCATTCGTCTCCTTGTGATGATCCTAAGATATCTGTCGGTAGTTCTAAACAATTGGGTTTAGTGACCACATGATACCTCCGGGGCTGTGGACTCAACTCTTTATATGATTATGATAAATGTCAGTGTTAGGGGACTCTATTTTTTGTGACCCTAGATTGAATACTGCCTTTTTAGACGTCTCAGTGACGTGACTGATCTGTTCTCAGCTACGATGGATTCACTGAGTAGCGAAGGTTGGCAGACTGGGGAAGAGGGTGGTCACAATGGATGCATAACAGAGAGAACTTGAGGCTGTTCAGGTCAAGTGAAGGGTAGTGCCTGTGGTATCCTGAACCTGTACTGGAGGTGAGGCAATGGAGAAGAAATTATTACAAACTTGGCAAAACTTTGACTTTAAACACATCAAGAAGTCGTAGCAAAGAAATGGGATGGGGAAATGAGTAATGGAGTTGGTCAGATGACGGGAAATATAAATAAAGTTTAGGTGTTTACAAGTGTTGAAAAACAGGAGCTACCGATCTGATGATAGATAATCCAAAGTATATAATACATTGATATGTTCTCATAGATTCTAGAAATAACTAGTGGCAAAACTGCACTATTGTAAGCAGCAATGATCTTGCCAACCTGCCACTTCACACAATAACTGTACTGAGATAATAATAGTAATGACAATAATAGAATGATAGTAATTGTAACAGTAATAATGATGATAATGAATTATCGTTATTTATGTTATTTTCTTTGTCATTACTTTAATTAACATTAATATCATTATTATTATTATTATTATTATTATTATTATTATTATTATTATTATTATTATTATTATTATGATTATTATTATGATTATCATTATCATTATTATTATCATCATTATTATCTTTATTATTATTATTATTATATTATCATTATCATCATAATCATTATCATTATTATTGTTTTTATCATTATTATTATCATTATTACTATCATCATTATCATCATCATCATAATCAACAGCAGATATAGTATTGGGCGTAATCGTGTTCACTGTGATGTAAGCGACACATCACCCTAATCCAGGTCAATGTCCCTTGTGTGAGATGAGGTCAACGATTTATGAGCCAGGCGGGATGAACAGCAGGGGAGATGGCTGTCAACGACGGATGATGCTGAATATGTGTTGTTCTGTCTTCAGTTTAATCATCGCCATTTGGAAATTGATTGAGATTGTATATAATCCATTTATAAAGTAAAGCAATACGTTGTGGAATTACCTTTCAAACTGTACATATATATTTGTTTTCTGGTTCTCTAACTTTCTTCGACCTTCATGCTAGTATCTGATCTTCCAAGGTTCCCTCTGTGATCTGGGATTAATGAAGAGTAACGTAAATCACGTTCCTCCATGTCCTGAATTGGTGGACTCGGTAGTGTGGTGGGTCATCAACATCCAGACTTGATCACCGCCATACAGCACGTTGATGGCCCGCCAATGGGACGTAGACCTACGCCGTTCTAGGACAAGTGGAAGACGTCACTGACTCGCCACAAGGAACTGAGTCCGCCATTTCAGGACAGGAGGAACGTGTTACTGGTTCACCCAGTCCTGGGTTGCGAAGGTCAGAGAGAGCCCTCAGGTAACTTTAAAACACATCCTATCATCAACCAAATAATTATGAAAGAGTTATCAAGAAACGAAAACATAAGAAAAATAGTCGAATACACATCTTGTTACCCAGGCCTACCCACTTAGCACAATCCCCTTTCACCATATATATATATATATATATATATATATATATATATATATATATATATATATATATATTACCCTGGGGATAGGGGAGAAAGAATACTTCCCACGTATTCCCTGCGTGTCGTAGAAGGCGACTAAAAGGGGAGGGAGCGGGGGCTAGAAATCCTCCCCTCTCGTTTTTTTTAATTTTCCAAAAGAAGGAACAGAGAATTGGGCCAGGTGAGGGTATTCCCTCAAAGGCCCAGTCCTCTGTTCTTAAAGCTACCTCGTTAATGCGGGAAATGGCGAATAGTTTGAAAGAAAAGATATATATATATATATATATATATATATATATATATATATATATATATATATATATATATATATATATATATATATATATATATATATATATATATATGTGTGTGTAAGGATGTAAGGCATGTGTACGTGTAGGAAGAGAGGAAAGTGATTGGTTCTCAGTGAATGTAGGTTTGCGGCAGGGGTGTGTGATGTCGCCATGGTTGTTTAATTTGTTTATGGATGGGGTTGTTAGGGAGGTAAATGCAAGAGTTTTGGAAAGAGGGGCAAGTATGAAGTCTGTTGGGGATGAGAGAGCTTGGGAAGTGAGTCAGTTGTTGTTCGCTGATGATACAGCGCTGGTGGCTGATTCATGTGAGAAACTGCAGAAGCTGGTGACTGAGTTTGGTAAAGTGTGTGGAAGAAGAAAGTTAAGAGTAAATGTGAATAAGAGCAAGGTTATTAGGTACAGTAGGGTTGAGGGTCAAGTCAATTGGGAGGTGAGTTTGAATGGAGAAAAACTGGAGGAAGTGAAGTGTTTTAGATATCTGGGAGTGGATCTGGCAGCGGTTGGAACCATGGAAGCGGAAGTGGATCATAGGGTGGGGGAGGGGGCGAAAATTCTGGGGGCCTTGAAGAATGTGTGGAAGTCGAATACATTATCTCGGAAAGCAAAAATGGGTATGTTTGAAGGAATAGTGGTTCCAACAATGTTCTATGGTTGCGAGGCGTGGGCTATGGATAGAGTTGTGCGCAGGAGGATGGATGTGCTGGAAATGAGATGTTTGAGGACAATGTGTGGTGTGAGGTGGTTTGATCGAGTGAGTAACGTAAGGGTAAGAGAGATGTGTGGAAATAAAAAGAGCGTGGTTGAGAGAGCAGAAGAGGGTGTTTTGAAGTGGTTTGGGCACATGGAGAGAATGAGTGAGGAACGATTGACCAAGAGGATATATGTGTCGGAGGTGGAGGGACGAGGAGAAGAGGGAGACCAAATTGGAGGTGGAAAGATGGAGTGAAAAAGATTTTGTGTGATCGGGGCCTGAACATGCAGGAGGGTGAAAGGAGGGCAAGGAATAGAGTGAATTGGAGCGATGTGGTATACCGGGGTTGACGTGCTGTCAGTGGATTGAATCAGGGCATGTGAAGCGTCTGGGGTAAACCATGGAAAGCTGTGTAGGTATGTATATTTGCGTGTGTGGACGTATGTATATACATGTGTATGGGGGGGGGGGTTGGGCCATTTCTTTCGCCTGTTTCCTTGCGCTACCTCGCAAACGCGGGAGACAGCGACAAAGTATAATAAAAAAAATAATGAAAATATATATATATATATATATATATATATATATATATATATATATATATATATATACATAAAACCAGGCCCAAGGAGAGCAAGATGATAGTTCCCTTATATATTTTTTCTTCTCATATCTCACGAGTGGCTTTAGCAGGGAAGCGGCAGCTGAGGGAGATGTCCACCGGCCAAGGAAAACAGAATGTTGGAAGCTTCGTAGCGGGTCTCATACACCACCTGGCAGGGCGGGGGTGGCCTTCCCTACCCTACTGATATGATGAGGGAGAGAGACAGAGAAATTTAAGAGAAACATGAGAATGAAACAGAATCGCTGAATACGATTGTACAACTTGCAAGAGATTCTTTTCTTGTGAGTATTACGGCAACAAATATATTGGTCAGTACCTACCTTGCCATTATATCAGCAAAGTGCATAAAGGACTTTGCGAAACTTCAGAGACAAATGCAAACACAAGAGATATCTAGCCAAAGTCATTTGAAATTTTTCATTACCGATGAAAACCGTAAGAAAATAGTGATAAAGTAAAGCATTTCGACTAATGAGTAGGCCAATACAAATAGGTAGAATATTGATATGCACTAAAAGAGAGTATATGAAAGTAATTTCACCATAGACGAAAGCTCACAAGATATGTTAAAGAGAAAAATTTAGATATATGCAAGTGCCATTTCTTATTTCAATATATTGTACTGTATCAAAAGTTCTGTAGGAACATATGATTAACTGTTGTTTAGTCAGTACTCTTACTTTGGCATCTAAGTTAAAGAATGGATCTATTGCTTGTAATGAAGACCAATATATATATATATATATATATATATATATATATATATATATATATATATATATATATATATATATATATATATATATATATATATATATATATATATATATATATATATTATCCCTGGGGATAGGGGATTAAGAATACTTCCCACGTATTCCCTGCGTGTCGTAGAAGGCGACTAAAAGGGGAGGGAGCGGGGGGCTGGAAATCCTCCCCTCTCGTTTTTTTTTTTAATTTTTCCAAAAGAAGGAACAGAGAGTTGGGCCAGGTGAGGGTATTCCCTCAAAGGCCCAGTCCTCTGTTCTTAATGCTACCTCGCTAATGCGGGAAATGGCGAATAGTTTAAAAGAAAGAAAAAAAAAAAAAAAAATATATATATATATATATATATATATATATATATATATATATATATATATTTATTTATTTTGCTTTGTCGCTGTCTCCCGCGTTAGCGAGGTAGCGTAAGGAAACAGACGAAAGAATGGCCCAACCCACCCACATACACGTGTATATACGTACACGTCCACACGAGCATATATACATACCTATACATCTCAATGTATACATATATATACACACACAGACATGTGGGTGGGTTGGGAAATTCTTTCGTCTGTTCCCTTGCGTTACCTTGCTAGCGCGGGAGACAGCGACAAAGCAAAATAGATAGATGAATAAATGAAATGATATATATATATATATATATATATATATATATATATATATATATATATATATATATATATATATATATATATATATATATATATATATTCAATAATGACAGCTTCAAGAAAAAATCAATATTTCCTAGAGTGATATATTTCGTTGTGTTTGTGTTGCTATTTAATCCTTTTAGCTCCAGGTTTCGTTAAAGGAAAGAAGTAGCTTTGTCTGTCACTGACTATATTGACAGGAGGCGTTCCTGGCTCCTGACAAGTTACGTTTTCGTTCCTATAAATAACAAGAATTATTCTCGTCCCGGCTCACAGTTCAGCGTGGTTTGATGTTTACCATCGTCCGCGCTTCATGACTGCACAAAAAATTGTGACAAGATGCTGTCACATCCTCGATACAGAGTCGTGGTGTACTCAGGCTCACAGACATATCTCCGTTATTCTCTTTGTCCTCGCTCTGAATACATTTCAGCTTCCATGACCAGATATATGCATTTCCATCACTGAAACCCCGGCCGACTGAGTCAGACGAAGCTTTATTACATATGCAGGGGAGGTGTCTGACCCCAGCCAATCCAGGTAATACTCCACTGAGGTTGGCTGATCGATCGTCGTGCAGAAAGTGTTACCGATAGGTATGAAAGGACGTTTGGTTCGAGTTGCGTCCATATTATCCTCCGCTGAATATTTCGCCAGAAATATTCAGGTCTCGTCTGCCTGAAGATATGAAGTCATTACTCTCACTGTATTCTTTCTATGTATATTCTTGTGTGTATAGTGAAGCCCTCCCCCATCTCATTTGATTCAGAGTTTCACAATGGGAAACTCTGGTTCCTTGGAAGACTAGTTAGTATAGTCCGTTACTTTTCTATAGTTCTATAGCCAACCAAATCTTCTGTCTGTGTACACTTTTATGTGTTCCTCTTGAAAATTATTGAGGTGCAGACATCAAAGCGATGCCTGTTTATACAAGTGAAATAAAACGATTTTGCTCTTGTAGGAATATCCGATGACGGGAAAAATTCTTCACTGACGGATGAATGATAAAGCAATTCATGCAGACGTATGATCGTGCACGGGCGTGTAGGAATCTTACATTTATACCACTGATGAAATATCCACCATCAGACAGACGGACTGACAGTCATTCATAGACACTTATTTGTAAACAGTGTTTGAGTAATGTATGTATAACACTGGCTGTATCCAGAACCATAATATTCTTGTCAATTCGTTGCTGTAGATGTGACATGCTACCCTGGCCCTACTGATGCTGATAAAACTCAAAACAGTTACTTTAGATTTTCATCCGTGAAGCTTTATGAAAAGAGCTGAATGTCTGGAATAGAAGATCGTTTCTGTGAAGAGGCAGAAATATAACATTTTCATCCAGTGTGCCACTTAAAAGGTTTCTGATTACACACACACACACACATACACACACACACACACACACACACACACACACACATACACACACACACACACACACACACACACACACACACACACACACACACACACACACAGTTATGATGTATAGTTTAGCCTCAGCCTCGGTGCATGATGAGATATACATACTGCTGCCTTAGCTTCTCGTGTTTGCTGTTGCTGCTGCTGCTGCTACTGCTTCTGCTGTTGCTGCTGTTGCAAGCATCGTGAGACGATGAGCGTGACCTGACCTGACCCAGCTAAACTGCCACTGAGGATTAATGGTCGCCTGGTGGCTGGCCAATATCCTGGAGATGGGTGCGTAGCATGTATACACGAGCCTCGAGGGCCGGGTGTCCAGCTGAGTCATGAAACGAGATTACAGACCAGGTCACATGTCATGCAGCCAGGCAGACAGAGTGTGTGCGGAATCTCCCTTTGAAACCGAACTCACGCTGCATATTTTGACTGATTTGCCGCCGAAGAGACACATCTGACTAAATGTATGAGAAACGAATTTATTTCTTTTTTCTTTCGTGTTAGATGAGACAGCACGGGCAACTGAATGGCCTTATCTATCCCCTGGGTCAGTTCGCTACACCACGGAGGTCGGTGATGGTAACAATGATTGTGTTGCTGTTTCATGTAAGGACACGAAATGATCGAAATGATTACTGTGATGTAAGGTAGATCCAAATGGGAATATGCCACACCAGCCTGACCTGCTTACTTGAAATGGCTTATGACAGTGCAGGAAGAGGCACGGTGAACTCCCTATGGGTCGGTGGTATAACGTGAAAGAGGTAAACCTTGAAGGGTTGATGAGGGTGACGGATGCTTCCATATCGCTGCCCAGCAAGATATTTTATGGCGATGATGCCGTAGTAATATCTCGAGGCTCTTGAGTGTCCACCATGACGTCAGTGATTAAAAACACCTGGAAGCTAATGGGAAAAAGAAAAGAAAAAGAAAATTACCAAGAAGAGTTGGGCATGATCGCGGCAAATAATTTCATAAGGATATAACAATGAACTAAAAGTAAGAGTTAATTTGTGCGATGCTGACGTAGGAATAAGAGTTGATGGGTTACGGTGATTATAACTCTTCCTCTGTGAATACTATCACTGTTATGAAAGAACACACACACACACACACACACACACACACACACACACACACACACACACACACACACACACACACACACACACACACACACACACTAACACACACACACACACACACACACACACACACACACACACACACACAAAACTTTCGATAACTTTTTCATGGGTGATGAAGAAATTCATGTGTTCCAAAACACTGACTTTTGGCCAGTAACCTCCTTCCATGACATCAGAGTCATTTCCCGGAACGAAGAGTATCTCATATGTCTAGAAAGTTCATGGAGGAGACGCCTATTCCAAACTTCATAACGAAACTTGGAAATGGCAAGATCTGCTTTTGATTTTTGCGTCAACCCAGATTTAGGACGTCAAGTACTTGGCTAGTGTGTGCATACGTCGTGAGAAATTCAAAGTGTAATTATCAATAATCTTTCTTACTTCAGTTCTAGCCAGTAACCTTTGTATATCCTGGATATCATCTGACAGCTGTACCGGCCAAATATGGTCAGGAATACATTTCTTCTTTTGCGGTAACAACCTAAAGTCTAGCAACTATGAAGTTCCTTCTTTTGAAAAGTTATACGGGAAGGGAGGATTTCCTGCCATCTGCTCCCGCCCCTCTTAGATAGATTGATAGATAGATGATAGATTGATAGATAGATAGATTGATAGATAGATGGATAGAAGATGATATCATTAGAGATATAGAGAGATAGATGGATGGTGATAAAATATTGCATCATATAATCTCATCAAGATAACCCACATTGCACATTCTGACCTGCCCATGTTGCCTGGAGGATAAGTCCCGCGAGCTGATGGAACCATCCAAGACGACGACACACACATTGCCCCTCCCTCCCTGAACCCCAAACGCAGACTCCACTAATTCAACAACTGCCACGCGGCCAGATGAAACCCCCAGCAGCCTGCATGTGTTCTGGTCAGGTCGTGGTTCTCAGACCACAGGAATGGCTCCTTGGGCAATAGATGTTATGAATGTTCTGGCTGAGATGTTACTGACCTCCAGTTAAATACAGTCGTGTCATAGTGACGGAGACAGGCCGGACCCACCATGGCGTCACACCGGTGACGGGTGACTGGTCATCCACCCCCTCCCCCGTGGGTCGGGCTGGGCCGTTGTGTAACTAAACTCATCGGAAGTTTAGCAGTAACGGTGGCATTAGAGACTTTAGTGCCGAACTTCAGGATCATACTCGTCTCGTCCCAAGAACTGTTGTCTGTCAAGCAGTATTGACAAAGATCTCTAAAAGTACACACTCACACACACACACACACACACACACACACACACACACACACACACACACACACACACACAGGGAAGTATAAAGCCATTAACAAAAAAAGAATATTTTTCGTTGTGATGGATTTCCGAGCTGCTAACGATATATTTCTGGTTGTAAAACAGAATATGGGTCTGAGGGATCTATGCTCAACTCATCCTACAATCGACAAGGCATTTGCACTACACCAAAGCTCTGAGATTTTAAATCATTTACCACGGACACAGTAAGACTCCAGATTACCAAACGTTATGACAGTCTGAAAGTGAAACGATTCTCAAAGAATCTAATTATGTTCTTAAGGGAAAAGACTAAGAATTTCTTGTCTTTTTAGTCGAAAGTTGTCATAGACAAGTCTCCATCATGGGTAAGCAATTAAACATCATAACATGGCTTAAACGATAAGATAGAAAATGAGGAAAGATCAATTACCCTTTAAAAGAGGGGGCGAATCTTGCCTGTTACGAAAGACGTTTGAGGACAAAAAGATCCTAAGCTTACCAGTCAAGGGTAAAGGTTACCAACCCTCTGAAGTCGTCAACCATTTTTCCTGAGCTCTTCATACAAAATATATCTTTTAATGCCAGTCACCAGCTCTACCGAGATATTCACATAATGCCTGATTTTTTTTTCCATTTTCTTTATTCGGTAATCTTAGTTCCTCAGTTTTCTTTGTCTTGACAAATACACAAACAATATAAGTTATATTTTTGGATGGTGTCGCAGTAAGCTGTTGAGATTGGAATGGATCATCACAGAATAAAGGTTGGGATCCAGTGTTTTAGGGAAAGAAATAGATATCACTATCGTCCTCTATGAAGTTACCAGTTACCACATAGTGATCGTGTACTGCGGTCATCATCAGTGTGTTTTGCATTGTAATAATGGCGAGGACACATACGTAGACTGGTCTCAGGAGCAGAATCTGTAGCAGTATCTCAAGCGGAAAATGGAACAAACACTGAGATGTAGAACAAATGGACCTCAGACTAGTCACCTATCAAATATTTGTCAATGTTTTTCAGAGATAAAGTAGGGCAATATAACATCAGATGATGCATACAAAACTTAAAAAAGGAGGTATTCTAAGAGGACACATAATCTGCATATTACCAGGCCGATACCATGGTCTTTGAGCGTCAACTGAGAACAATCTCCTTCGAGATACAGAATCTGATGATCCTTCCTTCTGTCTTTGGACATTCATCATTATCAGTTTTGCCACCACAGTTGCTTAATACAAATCTAAGACGTGAAAGTCCAATAAGTTGGGATCTAAGTATTGTTAGTATTCATACCTTGTACAGCTGAAGAAGGATCTTTGTCATCAGGAGCAAATTTGTCGACTACGACAGTTCTCTGCAGCACTACATTGTACAACACTGCGGTGTATTACAAGGTTAGGTCTTTCCCTTTCTTGATAAAGTTAACCATAATATCAGAAGAATTGGATCTTGATGAAATCATAAAAATTCGGAGAAGGTGCGTCTCATCCACGTCCCTAACTTTCCACTAACTCTCACTAAGATAAATGAACTGATGCCTAGCAAATGATAATCATGAACACGTTGTTCCTCGTCTTACTGTGAAAGACAGATGATATATAGCAGATCCCACACTCCAGTCATGAAGCTATTAAAAGCCGTATCATGGCGACTGAAGTCTCAGGTGACAGATAGCTCAAAACTTGCCGATGCATTCGTTACACCCGTGATATGTGTCGTTACTGACGAACCTAACGCCTCTCTCGCTTCGAGTTGCTTCTCTTTCTCTTTCTCTTTCTTTCTCTCTGTCTGTCAGTCTGTCTGTCTGTCTGTCTGTCTGTCTGTCTGTCTCTCTCTCTCTCTCTCTCTCTCTCTCTCTCTCTCTCTCTCTCTCTCTCTGAAATTGAAACCTTTTGATATGTTTAGGACCGGTGTTTGAATAGATAGATATTCCTCTAAGAATATATGTAATGTTAGATAACCTAGAGTATCGGTACAAAATCCCGTCTATGGTTGTAATTTACCCGAGTTCCCTCATCCTCTGGTGACGACGTTGTTGTTCAGTGTAGATTTGCTGACATTCAGATCAGCCAAGCCTGGTCAGGCGTACCAATCACGACCTCTCAGCTACCATCCCTTCTATCACGGAAATGGTCGGGTTAGGTGGAGCGCATATGAAGCTGGTTGTTGCCAATACCATCAAAATGGTATTTGAAAAAATACAATATTTGGGCTGTATATCGGCGCAGCACAGGCTGAGGAAACATGATCGTATAGACCGGTACAGAATTTGAGAACTGCCCAATTGTTTCGGCCTTTGAAACCAGGGTATTAACTGTAGGTATTTTCGATGCTTGTTAAGACGGCACGAACAACTGAGACCCTAATCCAGCCCAACTCATTAACACTACATATATACAGTATATATATATATATATATATATATATATATATATATATATATATATATATATTAACTATTTATTTATTTATTTTGCTTTGTCGCTGTCTCCCGCGTTAGCGAGGTAGCGCAAGGAAACAGACGAAAGAATCTCCCAACCCACCCACGTACACATGTATATACATACACGTCCACACACGCAAATATACATACCTATACATCTCAATGTATACATATATATACACACACAGACATATACATATATACACATGTACATGATTCATACTGTATGCCTTTATTCATTCCCATCGTAACCTCGCCACACATGGAATAACAATACCCTCCCCCTCATGTGTGCGAGGTAGCGCTAGGAAAAGACAACAAAGGCCCCATTCGTTCACACTCAGTCTCTAGCTGTCATGTAATAATGCAGCGAAACCACAGCTCCCTTTCCACATCCAGGCCCCACAGAACTTTCCATGGTTTACCCCAGACGCTTCACATGCCCTGGTTCAATCCATTGACAGCACGTCGATATATATATATATATATATATATATATATATATATATATATATATATATATATATATATATATATATATATATATGGGCATGTTTGAAGGAATAGTGGTTCCAACAATGTTGTATGGTTGCGAGGCGTGGGCTATAGATAGAGTTGTGCGCAGGAGGGTGGATGTGCTGGAAATGAGATGTTTGAGGACAATGTGTGGTGTGAGGTAGTTTGATTGAGTAAGTAATGTAAGGGTAAGAGAGATGTGTGGAAATAAAAAGAGCGTGGTTGAGAGAGCAGAAGAGGGTGTTTTGAAATGGTTTGGGCACATGGAGAGAATGAGTGAGGAAAGATTGACCAAGAGGATATATGTGTCGGAAGTGGAGGGAACGAGGAGAAGTGGGAGACCAAATTGGAGGTGGAAAGATGGAGTTAAAAAGGTTTTGTGTGATCGGGGCCTGAACATGCAGGGGGGTGAAAGGCGGGCAAGGAATAGAGTGAATTGGATCAATGTGGTATACCGGGGTTGACGTGCTGTTAGTGGATTGAATCAGGGCATGTGAAGCGTCTTGGGTAAACCATGGAAAGTTGTGTGGGGCCTGGATGTGGAAAGGGAGCTGTGGTTTCGGGCATTATTGGATGACAGCTAGAGACTGAGTGTGAACGAATGGGGCCTTTGTTGTCTTTTCCTAGCGCTACCTCGCACTCATGAGGGGGGAGGGGGATGGTATTCCATGTGTGGCGAGGTGGCGATGGGAATGAATAAAGGCAGACAGTGTGAATTTTGTGCATGGGTATCTATGTATGTGTCTGTGTGTGTATATATATGTGTACATTGAGATGTATAGGTATGTATATTTGCGTGTGTGGACGTGTATGCATATACATGTGTATGGGGGTGGGTTGGGCCATTTCTTTCGTCTGTTTCCTTGCGCTACCTCGCAAACGCGGGTGACAGCGACAAAGCAAAATAATAAATGATAAAATGTATATATATATATATATATATATATATATATATATATATATATATATATATATATATATATATATATATATATATATACAGATGGAGCGAATTCTTTCACAAATACACTCAAAAGAAAACGAATCTAATTAGCACTGATATTTCAACACTGATATTTCTACAGATCTGGTAAGATGACAATAGCATGAACAGGAATGGCATCGTAATTCTCACTGTGTCAACCACAAATTATACGAAACAGATCATGAAGTTTGTATTCAGTTAGCAAGGCAATAAATACATACCACGGTAAACTGCACCAAAGGCAGTGAAATATTACAAGATTTACACGAGGAGAATATTCATATAGAAGCTATAAGTACCGTGTTGCATGTAATAAGAGGGAATGAATGTGTCTGCTTGGTGTAAGGGACCTCACTTCCCTACATGGGAGGAGCAATTCCGAGTACCATTTAGAAATCCATGAAGTTGTTATGTGTTTTTCCTCACGAATTTTAGCTCTTCCATAAACTCGAGAGGATTACATACCGGCAAGACTCCTTCCCCCAGTCATGCGTCTACAACGATGTCTTACTGAGTACATACTGCTGGTCTACTTTTGGACTCACCAGGCGAGGGTTGTGATATAAACCCGTTGGTAAACGCTTGATTCGATATAGGAAGATTGTAGGTACCATATGAGAACAAGCATCACAATTGTTGATACAAAATACTTATCCAAAGTGGGATTAATTCAGAGAAGAAGACACAGGATAAGTCTGATCTGTGGAATCCATGATGAAATGTTTACAGCCTCTCCTTGGTGTTGAGGGAACGTTGTGTCATGTAAATGAACTGGTTTTGGATACAACATCCAACAGCTATCAATATACTTCATGATGATAACTCTCCAAGTCTGAGTTCACTAATATTGATTTCAAAGTATCAAAGTAACTATAACAGCATTTGAGATAAGTATAACCTCATGGTTTGAATATAGATTTGATGATAGATTGGCTACGATCATCATTTCATACTCTGTTTTGAATGCAAGTTACCGTCACATTCACCAGCATTCTAATTTCAGTATATATTTCATTCATAATCTCATATCAGCCTCTCCCCGTTGTGGTATCATATCATATGACATTACTTGAGATATTTTTCATATAACTGCGGGTAATGAAAACAGCATTGGCAGCGTCTTAGCTGTACTGTCAATAATTTGTATTCCGGGATGTATTTAGACTGTTCGTAACCTTATGAAACTGTGAATATCATCAATAGATCTATGGTGTACATCTCTGTCGTCGTCCACGAGATACATACTGCCTGACACGACCATTCACCTCTGTCATCTCGTACAGCTTGAGGCTCTCTAACCAGGAGTGTAAATTCCGCGTCTTCTATTCATGTTATCCAGAACATTAAACACGATCATGGAGATGGACTTATCAAGGCTACCAGGAATCCCTGTAACTGAAATCCACAGTTTGATGAAGGAAATGAATGATGAATTATTACCCTAGGAAAATAAATGATGAATGATTACCCTAGGAAAATGAATGATGAATTATTACCCTAGGAAGATGAATGATGAATTATTACCCTGGGAAAATGAATGATGAATTATTACCCTAAGAAAATGAATGATGAATTATTACCCTGGGAAAATGACAAATACTGATTATAATGCCTATACCAATATCATGACGTCAGCGCCCTAAGAGAAATATATAAATAAATAAAAGAATTCTTCCATGTCATCTTTTAAGTATTTGGACCGCAGACCTACTGGCATGACGGAATAACATGACTTCTAGAACAATGCATGCATACGTTGTATATTTTTTCTATCTACAGCATGAACGTTAATACATTTACAGCATGAACGCTACATTTCACCTTAGAGCTTGTTAACGAGTGAACAGAAAATATCTTTAAGTGGCACGTAAATGACCATGACGCACGCCTCACCATGACGCATGCCTCACCATGACGCATGCCTCACCATGACGCACGCTTCACCATGACGCGCACATCACCATGACGCGTGCCTCACCATGACGCACGCCTCACCATGACGCACGCCTCACCATGACGCACGCCTCACCATGACGCGCGCATCACCATAACGCACGCCTCGCCTCACTAACAAGTATTCTAAGCTGTGTCCTGCAGCTGCAACTGGTTCCTTTGACCCTCCTTTTCAACAGACTTCTTGGGATTTTCCGAGCAATTCTCGCCACGTTCATCCTCTTTGCATATCCAGTCCATCTCAACAGCTTACCTCTCTGAGTTCCAGGTATAGCTGCAAACATTGTTCAGAGTCTCTCACTCAACACCTGCTGCTCAGGAAATCTGCGAGGAGCATTTCAGTTCACACGCTCCTGAAGAGGAGGAAACAGGAAACCCATGAAAGTGGTAAACGCTGCCCTGCTCTCCTCACTCATCACTTCAACCATCGTTTCAGTGAACAAATTATTGTTAGCTTTACGTATTCCTGGAACTCTCTCTCTCTCTCTCTCTCTCTCTCTCTCTCTCTCTCTCTCTCTCTCTCTCTCTCTCTCTCTCTCTCTCTCTCTCTCTCTCTCTACTACCACTACTATTAAAACTCTTTTCATGTATTTTATGCCCTTAATGTCGACCTTCATTGAGATCTTGGTAATATTTCTTTTCCTTAAATTCTTTTTTTCATATATATGATAGGATCTCTCGGGCCACTCTGCATTAACTGGAAAAACAGCAGTTTCTATGATGGTCACTTTCGCCTCGGTCATATTCTATTCTAGCACGTCAAACATAGACGATAGCGCCAATTACATTTTTCTCTGCTGTGATGATCACGTGCAGCGATGTGTCGTTAGTGTGTGTGGTGAATGTGGTGTGGCAGTACAATGGAATGTGCCAGTGAAGCCAGGCTAACGTTATGACGACAGGTGTAGGTTTTGTGATGACACGTGAAATAGCGACAGATTTACTTGTGTAGGTGTCGTGTTCACAGGTATAATAACCTTATTTATTAATCTTTATTTTGGAGGATCCAGTCACGGGCAGAAGTTCACACCAAGGCCGGGCTTAAATGGAAACATAGAGGATTATGAAAACGTTAAAGAAGAGACAAGGCAAAATTTATTTACGAATTTTGGAGGAAGTGAAAAACCTGTCTTTTAGAATGTGCCAGATCATTATCATTGGGAAAGACATGAGAAGGTAAAGAGTTTCAACGATTCGATGTGTTGGCAACCAACGGCCATACTGTAATCATGTAACGCAGCAGCTTGACGAGTATTGCTTGGACTAGCAAGTGGTGGGGGCACACAAGCAGCCAGCTCTCGGGAGCAAAATCCAAAGTAATACATATAGACGAGGGAAACTGAACTAACTTTGCAGCGCATAGCATGCGAGTCAACTTTTAGTTAGCATGAAATAGTTTAGAAGTCGAACCGCTTTGGACTCAACTCTTTCAAGTAAGGATGCAGAGCTAGGATCACCCGAGGTGTGAGAGCAGTACTCTTTACAAGAACAGATCTGTCCTTTGTACAAAAGGAGCAACTGTTCAGAAGAAAGGAAATTTCGATATCTAAACAAGATTCCCAGTTTCTTAGAGGTAGACATAGCTATTCCGTAATGTGGGGTTTGGAAAGAGTGGATGTTTCAATGATACCAAGTATGTTCATTTCGTCTAAAGTTGAAAATACAGAACCCTCAAATGAGAGAAGAAAATTGGGAGGAATTTTCAATAGAGAGATAAGTAGAAACTGAGTCCATGTGGTATTAACCAGATTTCGTCTACCCTAAAGAGATACCCTGTCCAAGCCTGAGTTTACTGATGAAGTTGTGTCGAGTTGATATGTACATCAAATGAGAGAAGAAGCAGAACTGAAAGATGTGCAGGAATGTATTGCTGAGTCGTCAGCGTATGAGTGGATTTGGTTGTTTGTAAGAAAAAGAATACCGTTGATAAAAGGAGAAAAATGTAGGAGACAGCATAGAACCTGAGGGACTCCACTGTTGATGAGAAAAGTGGGGAAGGCTGATCCATCAACAGCAAAGAAGATCAGGCACAGAAGAAGCTGGATATGAGGGTGCAAAGTGAGAGTGGGAAGCCAAAATAGGGGAGCGTAAAGATGAAACTTCGATCCTTCAACCTGTCAAAAGCCTTGGAAACGTCAAGGACAACTACATAGGATTTCCCAAAATCTTCCAGGGATGGTAACCAGACATTAGTAAGACTGGAAACAGTACCGTCAGTGGTTTTCGCCTTACGAAAGCCATACTGTTAATCAGAGAGAAGACTGTAGGATTCAAGATGTCGGAGGATATAGGGAGTTGTGCAAGGATTCAAAAACTTTAGAAATGGTAGATGTCATAGCAAAAGGACAATAGTTAGAGGTTAGAACTACCATCCTTCTTAGTGATCGAATGCACAATAGCGTGCTTTCAAGAAGGAAAGGTTCTGGGTTGTAAAGAAAATTGGGAACAGAACAGTGAAGCGAAGGTGCAAGTTCAGAGGCTCACTCTTTCAGTACACGGGGATGGATGCCATCAGGACCATAGGCCTTGCTTTAATTCAGTTTCATCTGTCTTCTAACTGGGAGGGATATGGGTGAGGCGAAATTCTTGTAAACCCCAAGTTATGAAATGTGTCGTGTGAGGAGGAATACAGCTGTGTAGTTGGGGAAGGAGCATTGATAAAGCTAATCGTGTGAAGAAGAATACACGTATGTATAACCCAGCTGCACAGAAATACAAATACAGGTGTAAATTCGCCGAGAGTTCCAAAGGGCTTGATACTACAGGTAGGCTTAACCCAGCAGGTGTAGATAGATACTACAGGTTCCCATGTGTGGTCAGGTGTCGTGGGTGCGTCACGAAGACATCCACGTGCTGACGGTGGGTCGCCTCACCTTCACCAACGACGACAGGTTCGAGGCCATGAACAAGCCGGGGTCTGACGTGTGGTCGCTCAGGATCAAGTACCCGCAGCTGAGGGACTCCGGCAAGTACGAGTGCCAGGTGTCCACGCGGCCGCCCAGGGCACGGGTCATCATCTTAAACGTGGTCGGTAAGTATAACTACCTTGTATTATCTGCAGTCTGGCTGGTAAGAGTTGCTGCTGCTCTGTGCTAGCAACAGTGGTGCTCTTGATCTCCGTTTCCCACGTTAACAACACAGTGCAAGATGCAGACGAAGAGTGGTCGCATCCACTCACAGCCATTCTCTACTGAACTAATCTGGGTTTTTCTTTTTTCCCACCTGTTTCTGGCACTACCTCGCAAACACGGGGAACGGAGATCAAGTAGATTTCGTGTTAAGGTTCATTCATTTACTGGTCACTGTCTAAAATGTGCATCATGACGAACGCGTGACACATTACTGAGCGTCCCGAGATGAGAAGATGAGACTATCTGCGTGGTGTCCCGACACAACACTGGAGGCTGGAAAATGCATACTAGTAGCGGACGTCAGGTTAGAGTTATCTTTTTCCCCATATCTCCAACGCAATAACTTGAGCCATATCGGCGCAGTATATTTGTGACAGCACCACAAGTCACACAGTATTTGATATTCACTTTTCACCGACAAAAACAGTGGAACGGTCTGGTGTTTTGTTATTGGATTTTGTAACTTTAGATTAAACCGTATTTCACCTTTTCAAGGAATGTTTATATAGGTGTTACTGAGAAGTGTTTTATGTTGGTATCATATTCTGCTGTGAACAAAGAGAAACACACAATCTTAGAACATTTCACCATTATAAAGAATGAAAAAAGTATTTTCAGTCTTTCGAAATCTTCGTCTGTTCAATATCAGCAGAGGAAATGGGATGATGTTGAGTCCCATCACCAGTCTGTATACATATTGCTCTCATAATGGCGAGATCCCCTGCACCACTGCTACAAGCAGCGAGGTGTTTCCTGTGTATTTATGACTGGGAAAGACACTTTAGATGGAGGAGGGAGAGGGTGAAGACTCTCATTACTGACTCCGGTGAGAAAATTATGAAACTGTGTTGACATTAAGTGATATTCATTTTGCTTGTGGAAGGATATGAAGACGATGTATATTAATTTTCTGTTGGTACAGTCACAGATGCACGCAGGTCAATTAGAATGAAATGTAACTTAGTGCTTATGTGATGAGATCAACAAACAAACATAGAAGTATAGCTGGAGAAGACAGAAGAACAGGAAGGTGAACCTACAGTCTGGCAAATGGTAACTCTTTTTGAGGCTTTTAATGAATAATGGTGTGGTGGGACGAGTTAAGGGATGATGTGTCCGGTACATGCATGTGCTAAGATGGTCACGTTCCTCTAAGCACTGCTGTTGGCGGCTGGCCAGAGAATACTAATGTCACTGTCTGGCTTCCAGGAAGATCAGGACTGACGACCACACACAAGAACAGCCTTCATAACTAAGGCGGATCCACGAAGCTACTACTGGTTTCCACGGCCATGATAATCACAACACTGTATGCACAACTTGAAAGGCCTCATCACACAGGACTGAACACGACAACCATGATGGCCATCCACACCCATGACAGGTATCTACATTCAAACCCGGTTGCCGCACCTACGATTGGCCTTTTCAATAAAGACTGGTCTCTACGATCATAACTGCATTCGATATACAGAAATGAGCTGCTTACCTACGAGTGGCCTTTAGAACCAAAATATACTCTCTACTCAAATCCAGTGACTGTTCTCCACACTCTGGATTGGCCTCCACACCTCGGAGTGGACACCATTCCAAGACTAAACTCATCAACCAGGCTTGTCACTGCAGTTTGGACAAAGCCTCATATTCAGCACTGGCCTCTACACCAAAGAATGTACTCGACATCCAGGACTACCACAGAAATCTGGAATTGCCTTTTACAGTTATGAATGATCTCCAAATCCACCGCATAACTGACCACATACAAACCCATAATTGACGTCTATGCTTGATACTACTCCCACAAGACTGCACGTGACCTCCACACCTGTCAGTGACCTCTGCATCCACAGCTGCCTGCTTTCCATGGCAGCCTACTGTACAGTCACAATTGGTGTTGAATTCAATTTAAGATCAAATATCAAGCTCAGTCTCCCTCCAGCGAAGCATCACACCTACAGTGTCCAGGAAGAATGAAAGTAATACAACGTCCAGAGTTCTTCCATTTGCACCATCTTACATTATACGGTAAAGACATGTGCTTTACATTAGAAGGGTAAAAGAATAATCAAAAAGTTATTTAGAAGGTTGATTAACTGTTGGACTTAAACCCGCAATTATACCCTTAACTGCCACATTAGTAACCTTTGAATTAAAATCACCCGTCAGTCTCTTACATCAAAACTGCTGATACACTTATACAGCTGCTTCCAAAACATTTGCGTCTTATGATCATTCTTTTCATGGCCAGGTGCATTTACCCATTTCTTGCCATCCATTTTACTTTTCCCCACATCAGTCGAGAACTTACTTCCTTACACTTTATAACACATTCCCACATCTGCTTCAGGAATAGTGCAAAATCCTTCCTTAACTCAGTTCTCTGACCAACCCCTGACTTTACTCCTGTGACTCTTCCAAACTTCTCTTCCCCTTTACCCTTGAGCTTTGTTTCACTCAGGGCCAGAACATCCAGGTTTCTTACCTCAAACATACTACCTATCTCTCCTTTCTTCTCATCTTGATCTGTTTACCAAATCATTTTCCCTAACCCTGTCACTTTGCACACCACCTCGACCAGAACACCCTATATGTGCCACTCTATCATCAAACACATTCAACAAACCTTCAAAATACTCACTCCATCTCCTTCTCACATCACGTCCACAGACATTTAGACACCCTAGTCTGAGCCTTGTAGGAGGATGAGCATCCCCTGCTTGGATCCATCTTCTTTTCCTTCTTTTCGTAATGAAATTGGCTTTGCATGACTCTTTGTTAAAAAGAATCCATCCTACCAAGACAGTTTTACATCTTTCGATCCTAACATCACCGGGGGACACTCTCGCAGTATGTCCATGAATGAAAAGGTTTGAGATTTTTCCTACATCATTTCCAGGAAAAGAATCCTAACACGATGAGAATCAGTGAGCCGAAGCCAAACAGTCTTGTGGACTGCTGCACCAAAGTTAGATCATTACGTCATCAGCTGGAATTCATTTCACAAAACCAAGAACTTTCTGCTGTGACTGACATGCGAGAGTCGAGTCAGGCAATGAGGACTTATGACACAGGGGCGATTTATCCAAGATAAATGCGGACTCCATAATCAAAAGGTTTTTTCAATAACTAAATATGAAAATAAATGAACTATTAAAAACCAGGACATTCACACAGTGGCTCATTGCCTTGATTGACCAGGATACCAAGTTATCACACAAAAAACTGTGGATAGTCTCAAACTTGCCGCTAGTGAGGCTGCTGCCTGGCACCACATCAAAAGAGCTAATCACTAGTGCTCAAGTGGAAGCACACAAGGAACGCAGTACTCTAGTGTGAATAGATGAATTCCTGGTCAACAGAGACATCTGATCCCAGACACTATCATCAAACCAACAGTACCACATACGACCACTTAACTGTACTTCGTTGTTGTCTCAGGGGACGCAGCCGTACTTTATGTCACAATATAAGCTGAACTTCAGAGAACTGCAGCTTGAAAATGGTACTGCACTAAACTATAATGTTCATTCTCTCATCTCTCTTCCCCGAAACAAAAAAGGATATACTTATATATATATATATATATATATATATATATATATATATATATATATATATATATATATATATATATATATATATATATATATATATATATATATATATATATATATATATATATATATATATATATATATATATATATATATATATATATATATATATATATATATATATATATATATATATATATATATATATATATGTGTGTGTGTTATCCCTGGGGATAGGGGAGAAAGAATACTTCCCACGCATTCCTCACGTGTCGTAGAAGGCGACTAAAGGGGACGGGAGCGGAGGGCCAGAAACCCTCCCCTCCTTGTATTTTAACTTTCTAAAAGGGGAAACAGAAGAAGGAGTCACGCGAGGAGTGCTCATCCTCCTCGAAGGCTCAGATTGGGGTGTCTAAATGTGTGTGAATGTAACCAAGATGAGAAAAAAAGAGAGATAGGTAGTATGTTTGAGGAAAGGAACCTGGATGTTTTGGCTCTGAGTGAAACGAAGCTAAAGGGTATAGGGGAAGAGTGGTTTGGGAATGTCTTGGGAGTAAAGTCAGGGGTTAGTGAGAGGACAAGAGCAAGGGAAGGAGTAGCACTACTCCTGAATCAGGAGTTGTGGGAGTATGTGATAGAGTGTAAGAAAGTAAATTCTAGATTGATATGGGTAAAACTAAAGTTGATGGAGAGTGATGGGTGATTATTGGTGCATATGCACCTGGCCATGAGAAGAAAGATCATAAGAGGCAAGTGTTTTGGGAGCAGCTGAATGAGTGTGTTAGTGGTTTTGATGCACAAGACAGGGTTATAGTGATGGGTGATTTGAATGCAAAGGTGAGTAATGTGGCAGTTGAGGAAATAATTGGTATACATGGAGTGTTCAGTGTTGTAAATGGAAATGGTGAAGAGCTTGTAGATTTATGTGCTGAAAAAGGACTGGCGATGGGAATACCTGGTTTAAAAAGCGAGATATACATAAGTATACGTATGTAAGTAGGAGAGATGGCCAGAGAGCGTTATTGGATTACGTGTTGATAGACGGACGAAAGAGAGACTTTTGGATGTTAGTGTGCTGAGAGGTGCAACTGGAGGGATGTCTGATCATTATCTTGTGGAGGCGAAGGTGAAGATTTGTGGGGGTTTTCAGAAAAGAAAAGAGAATGTTGGGGTGAAGAGAGTGGTGAGAGTAAGTGAGCTTGGGAAGGAGACTTGTGTGAGGAAGTGCCAGGAGAGACTGAGTACAGAATGGAAAAAGGTGAGAACAAAGGAGGTAAGGGGAGTGGGGGAGGAATGGGATGAATTTAGGGAAGCAGTGATGGCTTGCACAAAAGATGCTTGTGGCATGAGAAGCGTGGGAGGTGGGTTGATTAGAAAGGGTAGTGAGTGGTGGGATGAAGAAGTAAGATTATTAGTGAAAGAGAAGAGAGAGGCATTTGGACGATTTTTGCAGAGAAAAAATGCAAATGAGTGGGATAGGTATACAAGAAAGAGGCAGGAGGTCAAGAGAAAGGTGCAAGAGGTGAAAAAGAGGGCAAATAAGAGTTGGGGTGAGAGAGTATCAATAGATTTCAGGGAGAATAAAAATAAAGTAAATAAAGTGCGTAAGACAAGGGAGCAAATGGGAACTTCAGTGAAGGGTGCTAATGGGGAGGTGAAAACAAGTAGTGGTGATGTGAGAAGGAGATGGAGTGAGTATTTTGAAGGTTTGTTGAATGTGTTTGATGATAGAGTGGCAGATATAGGGTGTTTTGGTCGAGGTGGTGTGCAAAGTGAGAGAGCTAGGGAAAATGATTTGGTAAATAGAGAAGAGGTAGTAAAAGCTTTACGGAAGATGAAAGCCGGCAAGGCAGCAGGTTTGGATGGTATTACAGTGGAATTTATTAAAAAAGGGGGTGACTGTGTTATTGACTGGTTGGTAAGGTTATTTAATGTATGTATGATTCATGGTGAAGTGCCTGAGGATTGGCTGAATGCTTGCATAATGCCATTGTACAAAGGCAAAGGGGATAAGAGTGAGTGCTCAAATTAAAGAGGTATAAGTTTGTTGAGTATTCCTGGTAAATTATATGGGAGGGTATTGATTGAGAGGGTGATGGCATGCACAGAGCATCAGATTGGGGGAGAGCAGTGTGGTTTCAGAAGTGGTAGAGGATGTGTGGATCAGGTGTTTGCTTTGAAGAATGTATGTGTGAAATACTTAGAAAAACAAATGGATTTGTATGTAGCATTTATGAATCTGGAGAAGGCATATGATAGAGTTGATAGAGATGCTCTGTGGAAGGTTTTAAGAATATATGGTGTGGGAGGCAAGTTGTTAGAAGCAGTGAAAAGTTTTTATCGAGGATGTACGTCTAGGAAGAGAGGAAAGTGATTGGTTCTCAGTGAATGTAGGTTTGCGGCAGGGGTGTGTGATGTCTCCATGGTTGTTTAATTTGTTTATGGATGGGGTTGTTAGGGAGGTGAATGCAAGAGTTTTGGAAAGAGGGGCAAATATGCAGTCTGTTGTGGATGAGAGAGCTTGGGAAGTGAGTCAGTTGTTGTTCGCTGATGATACAGCGCTGGTGGCTGATTCATGTAAGAAACTGCAGAAGCTGGTGACTGAGTTTGGTAAAGTGTGTGAAAGAAGAAAGTTAAGAGTGAATGTGAATAACAGCAAGGTTATTAGGTATAGTAGGGTTGAGGGTCAAGTCAATTGGGAGGTAAGTTTGAATGGAGAAAACAGGAGGAAGTAAAGTGTTTTAGATATCTGGGTGTGGATCTGGCAGCGGATGGAACCATGGAAGCGGAAGTGAATCATAGGGTGGGGGAGGGGGCGAAAATTCTGGGAGCCTTGAAGAATGTTTGGAAGTCGAGAACATTATCTCGGAAAGCAAAAATGGGTATGTTTGAAGGAATAGTGGTTCCAACAATGTTGTATGGTTGCGAGGCGTGGGCTATGGATAGAGTTGTGCGCAGGAGGGTGGATGTGCTGGAAATGAGATGTTTGAGGACAATATGTGGTGTGAGGTGGTTTGATCGAGTAAGTAATGTAAGGGTAAGAGAGATGTGTGGAAATAAAAAGGGTGTGGTTGAGAGAGCAGAAGAGGGTGATTTGAAATGGTTTGGTCACATGGATAGAATGAGTGAGGAAAGATTAACCAAGAGGATATATATGTGTCAGAGGTGGAGGGAACGAGGAGAAGTGGGAGACCAAATTGGAGGTGGAAAGATGGAGTGAAAAAGATTTTGTGTGATCGGGGCCTGAACATGCAGGAGGGTGAAAGGCGTGCAAGGAATAGAGTGAATTGGATCGATGTGGTATAACGGGGTTGACGTGCTGTCAGTGGTTTGAACCACGGCATGTGAAGCGTATGGGTAAACCATGGAAAGTGTGTGGGGCCTGGATGTGGAAAGAGAGCTGTGGTTTCGGTGCATTATTACATGACAGCTAGAGACTGAGTGTGAACGAATGGAGCCTTTGGTGTCTTTTCCTAGCGCTATCTCGCACACATGAGGGGGGAGGGGGTTGTTATTCCATGTGTGGCGAGGTGGCGATGGGAACAAATAAAGGCAGACAGTATGAATTACGTACATGTGTATATATGTATATGTCTGTGTGTGTGTGTATATATATGTGTACATGGAAATCTATAGGTATGTATATTTGCGTGTGCGGACGGGTATGTATATACATGTGTATGTGGGCGGGTTGGGCCATTCTTTCGTCTGCTTCCTTGCGATACCTCGCTAACGCGGGAGATAGCGACAAAGCAAAATGAATGAATAAATGAATATATACATATGTATATATATACATATATATATGTGTGTGTGTGTGTGTGTGTGTGTGTGTGTGTGTGTGTGTGTTCACAATGGTTAAACAATAAGTACCTACTAACATTCAATAACTTTCTCCCTCAACATCTTTTTTACTTGGTATGGTAAAGTGTCAACTTGGGATCCGACATTCTTTTCCCCTATAATTTCAAATCACTCTATTTAGTCAGCCACACTTATGAGACATGGTTGAGAGAATTGGTTTATTAGTAGAAATATAAACAATACGTTAAGCCTACTTCTGTCTTGGAAACACGATAAATGTCAGCCTTCCCTACAGCACACGAACCAAGAATTTACCTTCCAATATTATGTAAATTATATATAGTTAGGCTTTATATAGCTTTATGATATCTAAAGACATTTACAGAATTTGAGGCATAGAAATCATAGGAAAGAATTTCTATAGTTCTCAAAATTTTAAGAACATTTACAATGACTTTGAATACAGAAAGAATAAGCAATGCTCTTGCAGACCATGTAGTCATATGTCATATTTACTACATTGCTTGATAACCTGCTGATGAAGAAATGTGGACGGGTGTGCAGCGACCTGCCCCTGCCCTCAGTACGTCGTGAATGTGTGTGTTGATGTTTGTGTTTCCCTGATGCGTCACCAGAGCCGAGAGCGGTGATACCGCCCGGGCCCGAGCTGTACGTGGACCACGGCTCACCCCTCAACATCACCTGCATGGTGCCAGACAGCCCGGAGCCTCCTGAGAACGTCTTCTGGTACCATCGTGACAAGGTCAGTCCACGGAAGGTAGTCTCCTGTTTAGAACAGTAGGTTTCTCATTTTACATCACAATCATTTACGAATTTAGGAATCTTAATGCTTTACTATCATGTAGGATGCTACTACTGCTCCCCAGATGACCACGTCGTAGAGCATCAGCTCCTCTGTTATATGACCTTCACGTGTTCTCCCAAAGCAAATATTTTTTATTCGGTTGTTCCATAATGTAAGGATAATCATGGATATTGTATCCTTGCAAATGGTTACCATGTCATTACGGATGACTCTTTTCTCTCGATAATTACAATTAGATTTCATTAGGCAATTATTTTTAATCAACGTATCAAATTCTAATCTATAACTGAATATCGTGGAATAACATACTTGTAAAAGCCCCCCAAAAGAGAGAGAGAGAGAAAAACAGAAATATCTTAATGTCAAGAATATTGTACTCCATTATTTTAGTATTGCCGAAAATAATCACAAGTGTCTCTACCTACAGAGAAGAACACAAGAGACAAGCAACTTAGGATCTCAGTATGAAGTACCTGAAACATAGTTTCTGTACAATGCAAAGTAAATGCTACAATCTTTAATGGTTTATGGTATTGGTTGTAGCAAAACTAATCGTCAAAGAATACTTGTCTCGATGTTGAAGCATTGTTGCCTCCACACGCAGGGTAGGTAAATGTCTAGCTTGAGCCAAACAGATCTCTATCTTAGTAAAGAATTATGGAAATGAAGATGAAGCCAGTTTCCCATGGTCCTCGCAAGTAATACAAGTTCCTTTGCATTTCCAGGATCCACAACAGTCGAATAGCATAGAAGTGAACACCATTAACATCACATGCTTGTAGCCACGCCATACACTGATGTCAGGTTCTTATATTTTATGTTCGTGGGGAAGAAATATTTCATTACTATTATTTCACGAGTACAGCAATGAGAACGGATGCGTGGAATGGGGGAGTAGTAGGAATGGAAAGAGAGGATGGAAACTAAAGCTGAGGTTGGATTGAGTGAATGGTGGAAGATATACAGGATCTGTGAGATGTTTGGACCTTCAGTGTTAAAGTGTGTGTGTGTGTGTGTGTGTGTGTGTGTGTGTGTGTGTGTGTGTGTGTGTGTGTGTCAATGTGTGTTTGTGCATTTGTGTGCCAATAAGTGTATATGCACTTATATATGCCCGCTCCTTACTTGCTAGTTCACCGATTTACTGATATATTACCACTACTAGTCGGGTATGAGACACTAACACACCCACACACGTGCAGACACGTTTGTATAAACACAAAATTATGAATGAACAAAGACAAACACTCACGCGGATATACACATGAACATATATATACATGCTCATATACAGACACCAACACATACAGATACACGAACTCGCATATACACATATTTACACACACACACACACACACACACACACACACACACACACACACACATACACACACACACACACAACGATGATTTTGTCTCTTAAGCTGCGTTCACTGGGAATATTTCACTAATAAAAAAGGAAAGGAAAAGGAAAATCAATGCGGTCCTTAAATACGTACAGCATGACTGGTACAGTAACCTCAGCCAGGCCTGTTACATATTTACATCCTGACTTTTATCTTAGATTGACATGTAATGTCTCATAAATCATCAACTGCAACCAGTCAAATGAAGGATTAGTGTATTCGATCGCTAGTAATCGAATAGTCATTTCCCTAAAAGGGCAGTATACCCGCGTGGTTACACACAAATGATACGGGTTTGAATCCTTGCTGCTGGAGGGCATTGTGTGTTCCGTGGAACCACGTATTCATTTGCAGTATGTGTTCCTATACCTCCACGTTGTGACAGTAAGGTCGGTAGAATTGCTGGCTGCTGGGCAATGTGAACCTGACGTGATATTGCCAGTCTGGACCCACTTGCTCCTGGACGTGAGACGAAAGCTATTTGATTACTAGTAACAGAATATTTGTTTCACTATTATGGACAGCATAGCCGAGTGGTCAGCGTACCCAGTTACCACACAAATGATACGGGGTTCGAATTCATGCTGATGTAATGTGTTCTATGAGAGAGGAGAAGTAGTCATGAAGCAGAGGTCCTTTTTCGCAAACTTTGGAACTTTTCTTCCCCAATCTACGCTCTTCTTTAGGATATGCTTGATTAAGGTTATTTCGCGATCCACATAAATAAAAATGCAGACGAGTGGTTTCTTTTTTCAAACTATGGCTTGAAATTATCGGTCATTAAGTTCCTCCAGTTTTTATACTGGATCGTAAGTTCAGTATAAAGCTATGATGAGGCGACCTTGTAGACCATTTGAAGGGTTTTCTTCCCCAGTTGATTTAATAAGCTGAGATTAAGGCTCTCCCCAGGCAGATGGACATTTACCAAAGACAATAAAAAGCTATGCTACATTTCCAGGTCTTTATGTCCTCTGTTCTTCAAATCTACCATTTAGGTTCTAGCAGCAAGAGCTGCTCTGATCCAGCTATGTATTATCTAGGGCAGAAACCACTCTGGACTTTCATCAAGGTTATTTCTTTGGTCTTCCCATCGCCGGTAAGGTTCTTGTTTACAATTGTGATTCACTCATTCAAGGGTTGAGCAGTGTCGTAGGGCTGCTTTGCGTCTGTACTTTTTAAAGACAATATCACGGGGATGGAGGATAGGCTGTCTACGATTGAGTCAAAAGGATACTCATGACTATGCTGTAAGCGATATGTACGCATCCAGCTTATTCATGAGATAATTTAGGTATGCTGTTCCCATTGCTTATACCTGACACTGAAGTCATCATAAAGCTTCATCATCAATAATGGGTTTCAACATCTCTTTCTAAATATTTGTTTTTGAAAATGTTCTCTAATCATATGGTGCCTCTGTTTCTTTCATATCAAGGTAACGGGTATGCTTCTGCTTGACAATAATATTCTCTCTCTCTCTCTCTCTCTCTCTCTCTCTCTCTCTCTCTCTCTCTCTCTCTCTCTCTCTCTCTCTCTCTCTCTCTCTCTCTGAGACTAGGAAATGAAACATAAGTTTTTCTAACGAATATTTCTCATAACTGTGTGACGCCTCTGCAACTAGTTCCTTTTTTACCATGTTTCCTTTCCCATGTTCATTGTCTCTAAGCTACACTTATTTCTTTATTTAAAGAACTTCCAGAGAGTCTCTTGTAAAGCTGTTAGAATATATATCATATTCACTGCCACACCACGGCACTCAGGAGAGAGACGCTGTAAGTAAATGATACAATTAGGACAGCATTCATTTGTTTTTTACCTCTGGTAAACTTTAAATCATAGGTGATTGCTGCATTACGTTCATGGTCGAGTGGATCAACTAATTGGTCAATAAATGCAACCAGACGCGAGGGTACACCAAAGCTCATACATGAAAACATTTCATTTGATGAGTGATCAAAGATAATTGTAAAGGAGTTAAAAGAGTAGTGACAGGCTCGTTTGTCATAATCAAAAGCGTTCTACAGATTACAATCAAGGTAATTTTCTACCGTATAATTCACGTTGATTGACATGGTGAAGAGTTGCATCTGTTTCTGTTTGAAAGAGTAAAAATTCATCTACATTTCTAGAAGCGCATCACTTTCCCGTGGTAGATGACACAAACGATGGAATGCACAAACTGAGGTTGATTTCCGAAATTCAGACTTCTTCCTGGACTTTGTGAGATTGGCACAAGTAGATGAAGGGAACTGAGTAACGACAGTAAACATTTCCTGTGGTTCCCTCATAACGAGCGGTCCATCGAGAGAATAAGCAAACTGTTCTCCTGTTTTGCAATCATTCTCTGTTTCCATCAGCCATCAAAATGTGAACGTCTGCTTCATTGATTTCCTTTATTCCTGGCGGAGAACATCATGATCATGAGATAACATAATCGTTAGATGAATTATCTTAAAGATATCTGGAAATAGGATCATGTACTGGCAAGGTGATTGTGAATTGAGCTTGGTAGTCTTATTAGTGCTCGTCAGGAGGTGTCTGCAGATTATGAGCTCTACTGTGTGACTCACCTGCATCTCCAGCTGAGCGTCAGTGTACAAGTCAGATGAGAGCGTCATTCTTCCTCCAAAACAACGATCAGTTTTGTCCAAACCTCCCTGGAGTGCACAGATCCTCCAGGCTGATGGTATCAAACAACATCCACCCACCATCATCCTATGATACTGAAAATTTATGTGATGATATAATCAGTCAATACCGCCATTTAGTAATATATTTGGAAGACTGATAATACTCCTTGATAAGGCAGACAAGTGATGAGCGGGAGGAAGGTGGAGAGCTTACGCCTGTGGCAGGCGAAAGGAGCAGCGTGTGATAATCAGATTGCGTTCAAGTCTGATGCATCTGGTCAACACGTCATAGGCTTAAAGTTATTTGGAAAACCATATATCATGTTTATCCTCTCCGTTTTAGGCATAGTGACACCAAGAATATGATGTAATACAATATTATGTAAATCATATAGTGTTATGGGTGAGCAAATTTTGAAAAATTTCGTGTCTAAATATATATATATATATATATATATATATATATATATATATATATATATATATATATATATATATATATATATATATATATATACTTTCTTCTTTCTGTCAAACTATTCGCCATTTCCCGCATTAGCGAGGTAGCGTTAAGAACAGAGGACTGGGCGTTTGAGGGAATACCCTCACCTGGCCCAATTCTCTGTTCCCTCTTTTGGAAAATTAAAAAAAAAACGAGAGGGGAGGATTTCCAGCCTCCCGCTCCCTCCCCTTTTAGTCGCCTTCTACGACACGCAGGGAATAAATATATATATATATATATATATATATATATATATATATATATATATATATATATATATATATATATATATATATATATATATATCAGGGAGAAAGAATACTGTATGTATTCCCTTCGTGTTGTAGGAGACTAAAAGGTGTGGGGGCGGGGGGCTGGAAATCCTCCCATCTAGTTTATTTTCCAAAAGAAGAAACAGAGAAGGGGGCCAAGTGAGCATTTTCCCCTCTACAGCTCAGTCGTCTGTTCTTGACGCTACCTCGCTAATGCGGGAAATGTTGTGTGACGTCACCATGGTTGTTCAATGTTTTTCACGGATTGGATGGTGAAGGGGGTTTTGCGAGTCTTGGAGAGAGGGGTGAGTATGTAGTCTGTTGGGGATGAGAGGGCCTGGGAAGTAAGTCAGGTGTTGTTTGCTGATGATACAGCACTACTGGCGGATTTTAGATAGAAACTGCAGAAGTTGGTGATTGAATTTGGAATAGTGTGTGAAAAGAAAAAGGTTTTGCACATTTGAGGGAAAAATAAGTTGGGGTGAGTTTGAATGGAGGCAAATCGGAGGAAATGAAGTATTTTTCATATCTGGGATTGGACATGGCAGCGAATAGAACCATGGAAGCGGAAGTGAGTCACAGGTTGTGGGAGGGGTCGAACGTTCTGGGAACGATGAAGAATGTGCGATAAGAGAGAACGTTATCTCGGAAAGCAGAAATGGGTATATTTGAAGGAATAGTGGTTCCAACAATATTATATGGTTGCGAGGCGTGGGCTATAGGTAGGGTTGTGCGCAGGAGGGTGGATGTGTTGGAAATAAAATGTTTGAGGACAATATGTGGTGTGAGGTGGTTTGGTTGAGTAAGTAATGAAAAGGTATAAGTGATGTGTAGTAATAAAACGAGTGTGGTTGAGAGAACATAAGAGGCTGTGCTGATATGGTTTGGACATATGGAAAGAATGAGTGACGAAAGGTCGACAAAGACGTTGTATGTGTTAGAAGCGGAAGGAACAAGGTGACCGGGGGAACCAAACTGGAGACAGAAGGATGTGGTGAACATGCGATTCTCTCAACACCTTTCACTATTAAATCCCTCGCTCGGTCACCATCCATTTGTTTACTACATCCTCGACCACAAACTATTTGAATACAGTTTCGTTGATGACGTAGCTATTCTCTAGGCCGCTTCACGGCTAACTATCTTCCCCTAAACTATAACAACCTCATGATCAATCCGCTTGAGTACTATCCCCACGAACACCACCACTTCGTTTAAACTGTGTATTACTGTCATCACCTCAACCAACTACCACTCCCTCGACCAACACTCCACTGACCCACATCCCATCAGCCATCGCGCCCTCAGCCAACACTGACCCAATTACCCCACCCCCCCGACCAACTCCATTAACTCACACCCTATTAGCCATCACCTTCATCAGCACCACACCAGCTGCCAACCTCATCCTCTACAACCACGGTCACCCAATAGACACTCTATCCTCGACCACTAAGGTACCTCGCCCCTATATAAGCTCTTCCTGAGAGCACAGACTAAATCCTGTTGTTACTGCTAGATGGTGTACTTCGACGGGTCGCGGCAGGGAGTAACCATCACCACGGACAAGGGGCCCGTCACCACGAGCAACCTCTTCATCCCAGACGTCACGGTTCAGGACTCCGGCGTCTACATCTGCGCGCCGCAGGGCATGAAGGAGGCGTCTGTCAGAGTCAGTGTGCTAAATGGTGAGATTCACATCTTATTTGCCTCTCTCCTAGTATGTGTGTGTGTGTGTGTGTGTGTATGTGTGTGTGTGTGTGTGTGTGTGTGTGTGTTTACCCAAGACGCTCCACACGTCCTGCTTCAATCCATTGACAGCATGTCAATCACAGTAAAACACAAATTTCCAATCACTGTATCCTGTGCACGCCTTTCAACCCCCCTTTGCATGTTCAGGCCCCAATCGTTCAAGATCTTGTTCACGCCATTCTTTCATATCCAATATAGTCTCCCGGTTCTTCTTGTTCTCTCTACTTCTGACATATATATCCTCTTTTACAACCTTTCCTCACCCATTCTTTATGTCCAAACTATTTCAGCACACTCTTCAGCTCTCTCAGCCACACTCTGTTACCAAACTTCTCTCTCGTCCTTTCATTACTTACTTGATCAAACCACATCATCGTGCCACATTTTTTTCTCAAACATTCCATTTCCAACACATCCACCCTCCTCCACACTGCCTTATCTATAGCCCATGCCTCTCATCCATATAAAATTTTCTGGATTACTACTCCTTCAAACAAACCAATAATTGCCCTCCCAGATTACGTTCTCACTTTTCACATATTTTTCAGCGCCCAAAATTTCCGCCCTCTCACCCATCACGTGACTCACTATTGCCTCCATGAATCCATTTGCTGCTAAGTCCACTCTCAGATATCTAAAATATTTCACTTCCTTTTTTTTTCTCCATTAAAACTCATACTCCAACTAACGTGTCCCTGAACCCTGCTTGATAACGTTCCTTTTATCAGCATTCATTCCCAACTGCTTACTTTCACACACTGCTCCAAACTCAGTCACCAACTTCAATAGGTTCTCACTTGAATCTGCCACCAGTGCCGTAACATCAGCATACAGTAACTGATCCACTTTCCAGGCCCTTTCATTCCCCATAGACTGCATGTTCGCCCTTCTCTCCAAGACTTTCGCATTCAACTCTTTCACAATCCCAACCATAAACAAAGTGAACAACCATGGTAACATCATACACCTCTGCCGCAGACCATCCTTCACTATGAACCATTCACTCTACTATCTTCCTTCAAGTACACTACCCTTACACCCTAATGAAATTTTCTAGCTGCTTCTAGCAACTTGCCTCTTACACTATATATTCTTAAGGCTTTCCACAAGGCATCTCTATCACCTATATCAATACTTCCCCCAGATACATAAATACCACAAACAAATCAGTCTGTTTCTATAAGTAATTCTCAAATAGATTATTTAAAGCGAACACCTAATCCACGCACAGTCTACCACTTCGGAAACCACACTGCTCCTCCCCAATTTGATGCTCTGTAAATGCCTTCACCCTCTCAGCCAATACGTTTCCATACAACTTACCAGGTACCGTCAACAACTTAATACTTCTGTAATTTGAATATTCATGTTTATCCACCAGACAACAAAGGCATGGCCAAAATATTTGATGAATTCTATGCATCTGTATATAGGATCGAAGACACAACCCATGTCCCGAATCCAGGATTCATGGATAAGAGAGAATGTTCTTCCACAGATCAATATAAAAGGTAAAAAGTTATTATCAGCAATACGCGGAATGAAAATGAGTAAGATGGCAGACTCTGATAAGTATTAACCGAGGAAAATGAGTGAAAAAATGAGATAGCTAAGCCTTAAACTGACCATTTCAATAAGTCACTTCCTCTTTGCCATGGGAATAGTCATATATAATATGTAGCACATTTTTTGGTCCTTACTTTTATATACAATTTTCTGATATCTGTAAAGAAGCAAAGAAAAAGCCGAGTTGTGTAGAAAAGATGAACTTCCGTGCAGGAGGGTGAAAGCCGAGCTCGTGATGGAGTGAACTGGAACAATGTAGTTAGTTTACAGAAGTAGATGTGCTGACAGTGAACTAAACCAAAGTATGTGAAGCGGCCGGAAGGAACCAAGGAAAGGTCTGTGGGGCCTGTTGTGGATAGGGAGCTGTTTTCGGTGACACCTAGAGAACGGATGTGGCCATTTTCTTCTGGTCCTAGTGCTACCTCGAAAACGCAAGAAGCAGCAATCAAGTATAGGGGAAGGAGTATTATACATATACATATATACATATGTGAATGTTTGGGGTGAAGAGGGTGGTGAGAGTGAGTGAGCTCGAGAAGGAGACCTGTGTGAGGAAGTACCAGGAGAGACTGAGTACAGAATGGAAAAAGGTGAGGACAATGGAAGTAAGGGGAGTGGGGGAGGAATGGGATGTATTTAGGGAATCAGTGATGGATTGCGCAAAAGATGCTTGTGGCATGAGAAGAGTGGGAGGTGGGTTGATTAGAAAGGGTAGTGAGTGGTGGGATGAAGAAGTAAGAGTATTAGCGAAAGAGAAGAGAGAGGCATTTGGACGATTTTTGCAGGGAAAAAATGCAATTGAGTGGGAGATGTATAAAAGAAAGAGACAGGAGGTCAAGAGAAAGGTGCAAGAGGTGAAAAAAAGGGCAAATGAGAGTTGGGGTGAGAGAGTATCATTAAATTTTAGGGAGAATAAAAAGATGTTCTGGAAGGAGGTAAATAAAGTGCGTAAGACAAGGGAGCAAATGGGAACTTCAGTGAAGGGCGCAAATGGGGAGGTGATAACAAGTAGTGGTGATGTGAGAAGGAGATGGAGTGAGTATTTTGAAGGTTTGTTGAATGTGTTTGATGAAAGAGTGGCAGATATAGGGTGTTTTGGTCGAGGTGGTGTGCAAAGTGAGAGGGTTAGGGAAAATGATTTGGTAAACAGAGAAGAGGTAGTGAAAGCTTTGCGGAAGATGAAAGCCGGCAAGGCAGCAGGTTTGGATGGTATTGCAGTGGAATTTATTAAAAAAGGGGGTGACTGTATTGTTGACTGGTTGGTAAGGTTATTTAATGTATGTATGACTCATGGTGAGGTGCCTGAGGATTGGCGAAATGCGTGCATAGTGCCATTGTACAAAGGCAAAGGGGATAAGAGTGAGTGCTCAAATTACAGAGGTATAGGTTTGTTGAGTATTCCTGGTAAATTATATGGGAGGGTATTGATTGAGAGGGTGAAGGCATGTACAGAGCATCAGTTTGGGGAAGAGCAGTGTGGTTTCAGAAGTGGTAGAGGATGTGTGGATCAGGTGTTTGCTTTGAAGAATGTATGTGAGAAATACTTAGAAAAGCAAATGGATTTGTATGTAGCATTTATGGATCTGGAGAAGGCATATGATAGAGTTGATAGAGATGCTCTGTGGAAGGTATTAAGAATATATGGTGTGGGAGGCAAGTTGTTAGAAGCAGTGAAAAGTTGTTATCGAGGATGTAAGGCATGTGTACGTGTAGGAAGAGAGGAAAGTGATTGGTTCTCAGTGAATGTAGGTTTGCGGCAGGGGTGTGTGATGTCTCCATGGTTGTTTAATTTGTTTATGGATGGTGTTGTTAGGGAGGTAAATGCAAGAGTTTTGGAAAGAGGGGCAAGTATGAAGTCTGTTGGGGATGAGAGAGCTTGGGAAGTGAGTCAGTTGTTGTTCGCTGATGATACAGCGCTGGTGGCTGATTCATGTGAGAAACTGCAGAAGCTGGTGACTGAGTTTGGTAAAATGTGTGGAAGAAGAAAGTTAAGAGTAAATGTGAATAAGAGCAAGGTTATTAGGTACAGTAGGGTTGAGGGTCAAGTCAATTGGGAGGTGAGTTTGAATGGAGAAAAACTGGAGGAAGTGAAGTGTTTTAGATATCTGGGAGTGGATCTGGCAGCGGATGGAACCATGGAAGCGGAAGTGGATCATAGGGTGGGGGAGGGGGCGAAAATTCTGGGGGCCTTGAAGAATGTGTGGAAGTCGAGAACATTATCTCGGAAAGCAAAAATGGGTATGTTTGAAGGAATAGTGGTTCCAACAATGTTGTATGGTTGCGAGGCGTGGGCTATGGATAGAGTTGTGCGCAGGAGGATGGATGTGCTGGAAATGAGATGTTTGAGGACAATGTGTGGTGTGAGGTGGTTTGATCGAGTGAGTAACGTAAGGGTGAGAGATATGTGTGGAAATAAAAAGAGCGTGGTTGAGAGAGCAGAAGAGGGTGTTTTGAAGTGGTTTGGGCACATGGAGAGGATGAGTGAGGAAAGATTGACCAAGAGGATATATGTGTCGGAGGTGGAGGGAACAAGGAGAAGAGGGTGACCAAATTGGAGGTGGAAAGATGGAGTGAAAAAGATTTTGTGTGATCGGGGCCTGAACATGCAGGAGGGTGAAAGGAGGGCAAGGAATAGAGTGAATTGGAGCGATGTGGTATACCGGGGTTGACGTGCTGTCAGTGGAGTGAATCAAGGCATGTGAAGCGTCTGGGGTAAGCCATGGAAAGCTGTGTAGGTATGTATATTTGCGTGTGTGGACGTATGTATATACATGTGTATGGGGGGGGGTAGGGCCATTTCTTTCGTCTGTTTCCTTGCGCTACCTCGCAAACGCGGGAGACAGCGACAAAGTATAATAGAAAAAAAAAAAGATATATATATATATATATATATATATATATATATATATATATATATATATATATATATATATATATATATATATTATCCCTGGGGATAGGGGATGAAGAATACTTCCCACGTATTCCCTGCGTGTCGTAGAAGGCGACTAAAAGGGGAGGGAGCAGGAGGCTGGAAATCCTCCCCTCTCATTTTTTTTTCTTTTTTTTAATTTTCCAAAAGAAGGAACAGAGGGGGGCCAGGTGAGGATATTCCACAAAGGCCCAGTCCTCTGTTCTTAATGCTACCTCGCTAATGCGGGAAATGGCGGATAGTTTAAAAGAAAAAGATATATATATATATATATATATATATATATATATATATATATATATATATATATATATATATATATATATATATATATATATATATATATATATATATATATATATATATATATATGTGTGTGTGTGTGTGTGTGTGTGTGTGTGTGTGTGTATCTAGGCAGGAGATCTTCACTCAAACATGTTTCACTGAATATGGCTGCTAATTCAGCAGAAGGCACCACTCAGCGGGCGACCTGTGCTTCTCCAGCCTCGACTCTTATTGGCGTTATTGGCGGATTTCACGGCTGTTGGGGTCCTCTCTTGGTAACAGACGATCCGTGAATGTCTAGACATCATGTTGAGTAGTGTTTATCGTCTGTGTTGTGTTTGTGGTAGTGGGTGGCAGTAGTACTGGTGTGGTGTCCCTCACAACACAAGGCGAGGGCAATATTCGGAACGGAGAGAACGAATATGATTATGTCGTGTTTGTGTTACTCTAACACTGCAACGTTCACGTATTGTCTTGGTTTGTGATTATACGAGCACAAATAACTAGTGCAAAGGTCCATGTATTGTTCCTGTTAACTCAACATATAATGATGAAGGAAGAACTTTTCGTAATTCCATCAACATAATGTTGTGTATACTTCATGAGCAACGGTGCCTTGTTAGTATAGCAAGAGTAGCACTTTAAGTAGCAATGACTTACAAGATTTCATTCTGAGTATTATACAAAACGACGTATGAGAAAACATTACTCATGATGAAATATATATTACGGGCGGTACTACCTGCCACCAGCCAGCCAGCCCACCTGGCAAGGGTGACGGTGAAGATGCTGGCCAACAGCAATAGTGGATGGCAGGAGTTCCTGGTCCTAGTTAGCTGGGACTCTGGGGAGGAAGGTAGTGTGTAACCATCACACTATTCAACTCTTGTTAGATCGTTGAGTCAATTTACGTCCTTAAAGCTGCACTTGCCGAAGAAGAAGAAGAAGAAGAAGAAGAAGAAGAAGAAGAAGAAGAAGAAGAAGAAGAAGAAAAGAAAAAGAAATGAACTGCAAAATAAGCCATTTGCATATGTGGCAAGAAGGACGTCTGTCAGCCTCTATCTAACTGTGTTCACCTCCACTGCTGACTTAAAAAGCTGACGTTCTCGTATTTAAAAGTCACCTTCTGATGATTAACTTCCTTGCTTCTTGGGATTGAAGTATTCATTCTTCCAAAACCATCTCATGAGTTTCATTTGTTCCTCGGGTTGAAAGTCCAGTATCTCGAATGCTAGTCAGTCTAATGATTAACTTCGTCTGGGTAAACAACATAGCAGTGTGAATTCGGTTGTGTCAATTGACATAAAACAGAAGTTCAGCGAATAATCTTCCAAGGTTACAGTATGAGTGCGGAATAGCAGTGGGAGAAACATAAGGTTCTCGAAGATTTCTTTTTTCACTTTGTATGAGCAAAAACAGCAAAGTTTTGGAATGCCACTGATAAAGGAGAGAGTAAAACTGATTGTAGATGAATTGTGAATTGAAATATGGTGCTAATAAGAATATATAGATCAGTCAATATATCTTTACCTGATTTCGCTACTAAATAAAATAAAAAGGAAAATGAAAAGTTTCGCATATTGTCTCCAGGCTATGTGAGGATGTTAGGTATGCTCGTGATGACAGAAAGTGATATACAGACAGACTTGATATCATGTTCGTCCAAAAAATCACCAGAACAGAACATTTTTTGCAATGGCAACAGATATTCGAACTGATAAAGATCCAACATTATGTGAGAATCTCACGTTTATGAATGCTGTTGATGCACCTGTCACATTGCAACTGTTGACTAGTATTTGTTTTACTAATTGCTCTGAAACATACTCAAAGCATCTAGGTTTCAGCTGTCATTTGAACTAATTCTTAAAATAACATGTAAGTGAAGTAGATCCTTTATCTTATTATTTTAAGAGAGTTCCAGTACCTTCTCATGTTTAGTTACTTATGATATTTGTCTGACAAGAACAATGGAGATAACTACGTTACGATTTCCGCAGCTGCTGTAGATACGTAAACAGTGTTGTAGAGAAGTCTCTTGCCGCAGCCTCATTACTAACTGGTTCACCTTTCAACAGGAAAACTGCCGCAGGCGATGCAGACAGGATCCACCTGTCGGGGCTGTGTTGGCTCTATCCTCTTGCTCCTGCTGACCATAGTCTACCACCTGGTGCTGTGATGGCCCGTTGCACCTGCTTGCCATCACCAGTTGCCTTGAAGCTCATTGCCACTACAGACTAACAACAGATATGCCACAGGAAACCACCATTCACACTCCAGTACTCTCCGACCACATGAGGATATTCAATTAGTTTTATACACTCTACTTTTTGAGTTATTAGTTATTATCACTCAGTTACGTTGTAACTATATGAAGATATTCAGGGATTCATTGAAATTCTTTTCCTTAGTTCACTCCGAGACAATTCACTCTTAGCACAGATCCATACCTGTGGTATAATGAGTAGTGTTCTGATACACTAGTGGAGTTCACCCTATCATAGAGTTGGGTCCCAGAGACTGGTACAGTGGTATGCGTCCCTTTTAGATAAGTGGTAGTGATGCGTTCCTTTACATGGTATAATGTGACCATGTTCCCAACATGGTACAGTAACACTGTGTCCCACTAATGATATGTCTCAGTGGCCAGCTGAAGTGACCCTGGTTGTATCTAAGTGACTGATGCAGTTGACAGATCCTTCCAGGGGATCTAAGATGACCAGATGAACACACAACATATCCCTAGAGATGATACTGGTTTGTTTACATTTGCTGCCTTCACGTACATACCAGCGTTAGTCACCGTGCGCAGGTTATCCCAGGAGAACGATTTGAGCTGTACATTTCTCCATCACCAACTTAGCTTCTCGCTCAGTGTGACGAGAGGATGTGCAGCGAGAGGGTCGGTATGTATTTCGGCAGGAGGACATTAATGTACTATTATACATGTGAATATTTCAGTGGTTCTGACCCTAAACAGTGAGCCCAGTCTAGTCACGGCCACATAATGAAAAGATGCGAATCTTAAAACGTATGCCTGAGTCTTGTCTTGGTGCTGCATACGAACCCCCAAGTCCGTCAAGAAAGTGAAAATGAATGAAAGTGAGAAGTGCAGGTGGAAACTTGCCTCACACGCCTCTCATACTGTATGTCGACAACTCTTCCCACCATGACGATGAGGGAAGCATCATGTTCAGATCTTCCTAATAACATGCAGTATACGTCAGGTGGCAGTGTGGTCCACCTGGCAGCCAATGCACCGACTTAATCTCAGTGTCAATTGCAGGTTCCTAACACACATATGATGGCCCATCACACACACACACACACACACACACACACACACATCAGTACAAAACTCGTCGACTGGCGGAGTGATGACAGCCACCACTCAGGCAGCTCACAACACATAACTATGATTTTGAGTCAAGGCAACACAGGAATGATGCATGTATCGCGAATTTCCTTTAGTTGAAGTTCTTGATATAGAAATAGAAGAACAGGTTAATTCATAATCCTGAGAACAACTTTCCACTCTCCAGCCCTGAGTGTTTACGCTAACAAGTTCTACCTTCAGCGAATACCATCAACATTCACCCAAAAATCTTTGCAACAATTTTTCAGAAATATTTCTTTAGGCTTGACTCCACTGAAGGTTGACTGTGAACAGTGAATGTAGTGAAATTCCTATATCAGGTGAGACACGTTGCTTGGGATGATGTTCTCTGCTTAAGGGGAAAGATCTTATGTTTCATCAGGGATAATAATAAGCTTTCTGGGATGATACAGTATATTTTCCCTGGGTTGGCACTGAGCACTAAGACTGGAATGACGTTGATCAATGTCCACCGTGACGTTATTTTGTGTCCAGTGAGATATGCAGTTCCACCTAGGCTTATGTTGTGTCCAGCAAGACGCTAGGTTAGGTTAGGATTACTGCTATGTTGTAACGTGGGTGACACTGATTTTCCGGATTAATGCTATGTTGTATCTTGGATGATACTAATCAATACTAGGATTAATGCTGTGTTGTATCTTGACACTAATTTATGCCCGGATTAATGCTTAACTGCATCTTGGATGACCCTTATGTATGCCCGGATGATTGCTATATATCCCGGATAAGAAACGTATGACCGTGTCAGAGTTACTTCGTGTTTATAAGGACACTTACTAATGCCTTGGTTGATGTTGAGTGCAGAATGACGTTTGGTTATGCCCATATTGATGTTATTCTGTGTGAGGGAAATCATTGACTTATATCCAGAGTGTTGTGTCCTCAGGGATTCTATACCATCACTAGGAACCTAACCTAACGTAACATTGGCACAAATCAGTATTTCCAAATATCGATCATTATCCTCGATATGACTAAATGTCATCACTGATATAACATAGCACTAACCTGGGCGCTACTGAGCGTCAGTCCAAATGCCAGAGAGAGAAAAAAATATTTTGGCTGGGATGCTCCTTTGTTATGCCAGGTTGAAGCCACACCGCTGTCCTTTGTCAAAAGTGACACTGTGTTATGTTCGACATGAAGCTGTTTCGCTTCCACAGTGAAGCTGAACTGTGCCCAGATTGGTGCTGCCCTCTGTCGGAATGACAGTAATTCTGTCATCATCGTGTCTTCTGTCCAGGAGGACACTGTGTTGTGTCCGGGATGACAGCGTCCTGTGTTGAGCACGAGATGATGACGTGTTATCCGGGATGAGATTGTATTCAAACCAGAATGACAGAATGATGTTGCATCTCGTTCAGTATACTGCTTGAGCTAAAGCTTCGACACTTCAGTAAACACTGCTAACATCTCAACATATGACTCCTCCATGATCACCCGCATCACTATCCCGTAGCCCTCATAGTTCCCCTACTAATGACAGGTGACTTGATCTAGAATGCTGAAGATGTATTCCGCGCTAGCTGAGACCCATACCGGCTATATGCGATGGTTAAAGACCACTGTGTGATCCTCCACCTTTGCTCTAGCACCATAGAATGAGCGAGTACTCTTCCTTTAGCCCGGATGTGTCGCATCTGACCTGCTTTGGTTCCAGAATACTTACTTACGAATGAGGTCTCTCAGGAAACACAGGTGACTCTATGCATGTAACTGAGATGGATACACTTATCGTTATATGGTTCATATCATTTTCATTTGTTGTGAAGTAAGGAATCATTGATGTCAGGCGTTGATGAGACTCTGTCACGATGATGACACTGTGTGAATGAGTGTCAGTGGAGAGCCTGTCCAGTTAACCAAACTAGAGAGTGTTATCATACACCACATGGCCAGCCACGTGGGTATGTGATATCATGGAATTCATGAGGTCAACCATATAATCATTATCAGTCATTAAGGAGACTCTGTGGTCAGCCATGTGAATGTGGGTCAGAAAGAAGTCATGTTGGTCAGTCATGTGGATGGATGTCGTCCTACAGCCAGCCATGTGAGGATGCGTCATGGAGTCTGTGTAGCCAGCCATCATCATGGAGGCTATGCCACCAGCCATGTGGATACGTATGAACAAGAAGCGGCAACGAATTAACCCTGCGGATTCATAACACCATGGACTCAGTACGAACAGCCGTATTGATGGGTATGTGCCTAGGGCCAACACCACACTTCGCATAGGTGAATAATAGCTGGTTTGTGCGGCCACCATCGTACGGGATGTTACCATGGCGTGTCCTGCCAGCTGTGTAGATGAATGGATGAGAGGCAGTGTCATACATCCTGGAATATTGACACTACACAAACTATCCTTCCAGAGGCTGTTTTGTACCAGTGCTATCAGTATGTAACCTATGGGGGCAACGTCGACAGGTATAAGTATGAGCTTGTGCGGGTAGCCATGATGATGGATACCATTAAAGAATGAATCAGCGAGAGGATTGTACTCCCGACCGTGTGGATGAGTTTAAAGCAGGGAACCCAAACTATCAACCTTAAAACCATCATCAGAGGGGGGGGGGGGGTCTTTGTGGCTAACTATGTGAATGCTAATGGCTATTGTCAGCTGGGAGCCTGGGCAGCTAACCATACTGATGACTATCAACAATGAGACTGTACGAAGAACCACATTAGTAAGTCCTAGCGGGATATCTGTGTGAGGAACCATATTGATGTCATGGGGAACCTGTACACTGGCAAAAGTTTCATTTTGGAGCTTCTGCAGTAAACAATGTGGATGAGATTCAGAAGTGTGAGCAGCGAGTCATACACATGATCGTCCACAGACACCTTGTGGATGGGTGTTAGTGGGGAGCCTGTACTGAGAACCATGTCGATGTCAGCAGCAGGGAGCCTGTGTGGAGAATCATGTGGGTGTCAGAGTGGAGCCTGTGTGGCGAGACAATCGTGGGAACGTTCCACTTATTTGGTCAAACATACTGTCTGCTATGACGTTATACTCCAAAATGTAATTATCTAGTTTGTAATACATTTGTAATTAGATTGTTTTTATATCATACCAGATCCACTGTGGACGATTTACACAAGGACTTGATAAATTTGTCCTGTGAGGGATGCGTCTACTCTTGTATATTCAGCTCTACAGTCTTTAGCTGTGTCGTTGTGTTCCATGTCACCAGCTAGTCGGTTCGGAGCAAAGTACAAGGTATTCAGGTGGCTGGACCAGTGCTGGAGCACTTGGTCTCTTAAAACTGTGAACGTCTAAGGCCACATCCTTCTCGTCATGGCCGGGAAGCCTCATCTACCCGGTCCTTTCCCCTCCATCTGGTACCGCCTCTTTCGCTCAGTTGCCGAAGAGCATCCTCGGCTCGCGTCTCCCACCCAGAGTCGCGCCACTTGAGGAGGTCTCCTTCCCACCGTGGCCGAAAAGCCTATTCTGCTTGGTCATCCCGCCTGGTATCGAACCCTCTGGGACCATCTAGGCTTAACATGTAACACTCGTGAGTATGAAGTTATACAAAAGTCATAAAAAAAAGTCTCTACGGACAAAACCAGCGGCGAACAAACCGCGGACAGCTTTATCCAAGTTTGACTGCGCGTTGTTGTTGGTTGGCTTGGCGAGGGAGGTGATTTGGTAAGGTTGGCAGGCATGGCGAGGCGGTGAGGTGGGTAAGACGTATGAAGTAAAGGAAGGTGAGCAATATTCATCAGGGGCCATCCATAATTATCAACAATTTCCCATGGAAAGAAAAAATTACTTTTTTATGACCTTCTACCCTTTTAGTGAGTGTAGGGCATAAAATCTGCATACAGTAACCCCCTGAAATAAAAGAATATATATATATATATATATATATATATATATATATATATATATATATATATATATATATATATATATATATATATATATATATATATCACTCGCCCCCTCTCTAAACCTTGTGTACTGTATGTACACCTCAGAAAATATCTCTAGTTACGGGTGACCCCATTTAGGACTGCTGATCATCGACGCATTAGACCCACTGATTTGTATACCAAAATGTACTTTCATCTCCTATCTGTATTTTTGTATCTGTGTCTATTACAATAAAGATATTTTCTTAGTGACTGTTTTATTGGCCAATATTTGATATACATCGTAATCCAGTACCATATGAAGACTGTCATGCCGCTGTGCTATGGTGCATAAGTGTGAAGACGTTATGACCCGGTGTCTGTGTCATCATTAGGAGAGGAGTGGTGGGTCTGATCCAACGCTGCTCACATTATAATGAAAAGACATTTGATGTGACCTCATTCGAGGTCAAATCTCACTTTGTCGTGATCAAATATTTCTATTACTTCAAAGAAAGAGTAGTTAGTAGGAGAGAATTCTGGAAACAGGTGTAAATGACAACAGTAACTATGATAGTTTTGATGCAGTTTCCAGAGGCGAGAAACGACGCAAATAGAATAAGAAAATTCGCTGGAGAATAAAACATAAGTCTGCTTCAAGCTTTTATCTGCACTTCACGCTATTAGCAAGAAAAATGGCTGGGAGCATTTGGGCTTACTTTTCCTGCGAGTATTCTTATGTCACAGCTTCACGTGTAAGTTGCTGCAACGGGATATGAGTTGTTGGATTTGATAAAGAAAAGACTTGTTTAGAAAATGTAAGACATTTTGTGAACTATATGATTTTTAGTGTAATATTTCTCTTACATTATCAGTCAGACCGGGGCACCTCAGATCAGGATGAATATAGATATCCTACAGGCAACATCCAACTGGCAATATCCTGCAGGCAGTATCCTACAGGCAATATCCTATAGGCAGTACTTTTAGGCGATACAATAAAGACCAACCAAACTAGTTTCGGAGGTCAAGAGTCTAGGCTGTGTGAGCAGGTTGGATGGAGGAAGGTATGATTTCCTTTGGAAGGTGTCCAGGGGCTACCGTGATCCAGAATTTTACAACGTTCTGCTACATACAAGGCTGATGTCGTCACTTGCTGGATCCAGTTTGACCATGAACATGTCATTCGACCACGTGGTGAAAAAACTAATGTATATAAAAATATAGCAGACACAAAAGTCTTAAATCAATACATTTTATTAGCGTCAGAGTAATAGGATTTTGGGACGACTCACCAGGAAATATGGGTAACAACACACCTTTAGTAGCCATCAAGAAGTTTAACGTGACAATGACTAATGAAGCAATGTTGATAAAAGCAACAATTAAATATACACAAAAAGTCGTCAGAACGTGTTAGTGGATAAAGAAAAGGTGTTAGCACGATGACGTCATCAACGAAACACAAGTGATGATAATCAATGAAAAAAAAACAAAAGCTACTAATGAACGCTGTAATATCAGGACAAGTAACAATGATCAATGTGTTCCTGTTAATCCCAGCAACTGACAAGTGAAACCCACAACAAGAAATAACTCTAACAAATGAAACTCTTAAGACATAGATACCAGTGGTTACTGAGACCATCTTTCAACATGTAAAGCTGATGTAACAAAACTCTCTGGTCTAATGGTAACTTTAAACTGTACAAAAAGTTTGAACATTGGATTTTCATTTTTATTAATGAATATTCATGATGGCTGTTGGCCGAATCTGAAAGCTCTTAAAAGTTTTCAATTTTACTATGTCAAAAATGCAAATAATTATCTATTTTTTGCTTCATGATGTCCTGCTGTTTCATATACGCAAGAGACAATGTGTTTGTTATTAGTGAGATGATCAAACTATTGTTACGGATAAACGACAAGTATCGAACCGACGGTTTGGAGAACTTACGCATCTTGCACGTGGCAGTAACTCTGTGTTTCTACTCATATACTGATGTGTGCTGGATCTACTCCTGGTAAGTTTATTGTTTTGCTTATAATGTGCATCATGAAACGTTCTTATACTGCGCATCATGCAATGTTCTTAAACTGCGCATCATGCAATGTTCTTATACTGCGCATCATGCAATGTTCTTATACTTCGCATCATGCAAGGTTCTTATTCTGCGCATCATGCAATGTTCTTATACTTCGCATCATGCAAGGTTCTTATACTGCGCATCATACAGTGGTCTTATACTGCGCATCATGCAATGTTCTTATACTACGCATCATGCAATATTCTTATCTGCGCATCATACAATGGACTTATACTGCGCATCATGTAATGTTCTTATCCTGCGCATCACACAATGTTCTTATCCTGCGCATCATTCAATGTTTTTATGTTGTGATACAACTACTAGTGTGGCAGTAAGGCTAAAGACAGGTAGGTGAAAGACTATTAGACCCACTCGTTGAGCAAGACATGGACAAGGTACCGTACGTAGACTGAAGTAATTTTTGTACACTTGTCATTTCTAATAACAGGAACATAATCTTTCTTTCTGTTGCCGTTGTATCAGAATATTAGCTAAGCTCAGAACTTCTGTCGTCTGCCGACAATTTTACTTGGGATTTGATAATGAATGTTAGCAAATCAAGTATGTGGGTATTTCTTATGAATTGTTGACTTACGTCTATTTATGTGCATGTGAAAAATCAGTAAATGCTACGAAACATTTAATGAAATTAGGTGGGACTGGGCTCTTAGCAGATGATATAATTGTAAAAAATAGGAACGAAACTCTTGCTGAAATAAGCAACGTAGCAGAAAATGTGTTGATTGTGAACGTAAGCTTCTGGCTTTCCCTGGTAAGTATTAACCAGATGATGAAGATCTTTATCCAACATTCGCGAATGCTGACCAGAGGTCGGAGGCCATCAGTTAGCACTAATGAAAGTGACAACGTTTTTGTAGAGCTACGAAGAGGCTGACAACCATCTCTTAACCCCAACAGATGCAATACAGAAGCTGAAAACGTTACCCAACGCTGATGAAAGCTATACAGAGACTGAGAACAATTACGTAATGAAATAGAACTCATGGAATTCACACTGAGCTTAAAAGCTACAGTAACCTTAACATTTGTAGATGACTTAAACGCCATCCAAACCTTACAACCATTACACAACCATTACTTGCCACACTTGATCACTACACAGAGACTGAGGGACGTAACCTGACAGTGGCGGATTTCATTGAGAAAGATGCTGAGGAACATCAGGTAATGTCTCACACTTACAAGTTGCTTTGAGCAAATTGACAACAGACTTGTATGCAAGTGGTATATGAATTACGTTGTTGTGCAACGTTTTAGACGTCGGCAATAAAATGAAAGACAAGCTATAGTTTAAAGAGGTGTGCCACGTGCGCTGTTACGTAGAAGCAATAAAGGAAAGAGAGAGAGAAAAAAAACACGCTTCGTAGGAAAGGTATTTGAAATGATATATAGTCTTTTTAGTGCAACACTGAGTCTCGGCCCTGAACATCCTGTTCAAACTTCAAAGTGATGACTTGTCAAAGGAATGTCACATGGGAGCTCTCAAAACAATCTTAGCTTGATTGATTTACAAATAAGTCAAAAAGTGCTTTGATACAGCTGTTCATATCATCGAAAGCTTCGGTAATCTTCATCAAAGAAGCCATTTAAGAGCAATTAGACATTTCATCAGCAAAATATGTGTGAACCTCGAATGAGGCAAAACACTTCTCTAATAGGATCTTTAAGACGTGGAAAGACTTTCCAACACGGGTAGTTAAAAGGAACACCATTAAAACAGAATCTGACTAAATGAATGTCTCGCTTGAAGTCTGCTATTAGCAATATCAAAGCCTCCATAGCCAAAAAGGTTTACAGATATACCTCCTTGAATCATGTATTCCTTTGGTATTTTTTCCGCATTGAGCTTTTGTGTTCCTGATAGATTCTGCTTCCATACACAGTCATAAAAGGACCCTGTAGTCTGTAGGTGTTTAAATTACATTGAATTTCTTAGTAAGAACAAGGCGACACTCTACCCGCAGATGACCATCATCCACACAAACAGTACTTAATCATTGCCTAACACTAACGAGCGCTGAACAGGAGTCGTAAAACATCTTATATTAACGGTCATTAAAAAGGAGTTATCTGACACTTGTAGGCGAGGCATAGACCACTCATAAAGGAAAGTAGAAGAAAAAAAAATGTAAAAGATAACCAGGACTACGCCGGGATTTGTAGACTCATAGAGAAGCAAAGGTTATATAAGGAGGAAAAAATTGAGAAGGAAGAGAATTCCACAGCCTCTACGTGCCTGTAGTGAATGCTTCAGAGGATTAGTAGAGATTATATCGCTGTGCATGCCATCATGGCGTGAGATGTGGACACCTTATATGGGAAGTGTATGGTGCACAAGGATTCTAGATATACAGTACTGTAAGTCCTAGGAGAAGCAGGCCATCGCCGTACTCTGAGGGATGATTCCTACGAGCAATGAACGTTTTAAAGGTTGAAAGATGATCGATCATTGACAACAGACGCTCCACAAGGGATGAAGATCATCACTTGATATCAGGTGAGAGTATCCAGGAGGCAGTAAACGCTACATAAGAGTAGCACACCTTCACCTGACCGGCGGACGTTCGCTAGGACTTCAAGGCTACATCCTGAGACTGATCAATCCTGCATGAAGATGGTCAACATTGTACTGGGTCCAGTGAGGTCGATCACCCGACAATGAAGGAAGCACCATAAGAACATCCTCTCCATAACGATGAAGGATCATTACCCATCAGTGTTAGACATTGTTCAGGGGGTTCAATCCTTCTCTTAATTGTATCACTAGTGGACGCTCCAGAAGGGAATGGCACACTCTCACCCATAAGCTAGTTGTTGTTGGCACAGAATATCATGTCCCTGGTGGACGCTTTACCGAGACGGTGGAGGCTGCACAAGCGCAGAAGACTCTCCCTGGACGCCAGAGGACGTTCGTCTAAGGCAGCGGAGGTTACACCGGGTCAACACACAATAAACTATCGCTGGCGGACACAACATAGAGTCGCCGGACACTTCACTTGAAGAGCAGACTATCATCTTTCAGTGGCGTATGCAGTACCATGAACACGGGATGTTGTTACACTGGGAGTACATACATTCACTTGCTACATCCCTGGCTGACACTTCGCGGGGACGCAGGAAAGTTGATTCTAATTAAAGCTCAGGACCTTCTCAACCAAATGGATTGCAAATTGGGATGGTTTTGACCACAGCCTTGTTGATATTTATTAGTATAGTAGAGATATCAAATTCATGGTAAAGAGAAGCGCTGAAATTAAGGAAGAGAACAGCAACGGAAAAATAGGCGACTGTACAGGTACAGGTTCAATGTTTCTAGAAAAGTTCTAGATAAACAAAATTTTAGAATAACTGATAAGAAAACCGGTATAAGATAGCGTTCTGTTGTGACAAATTAGCTCTTTTCATTTGCCAGCAAATTTATATGAAAAAGCTAGGTATGTGAAATATAAGGCACTTTGTTGAGCCATCCATTAAAAAGTTGGCAAATGAATACATAAGAGATCAGAGCAGGTCTGTCAAGAGTGCGAGTTTAGCTCTAATACAACAACTGCTGCAGTTGCTTCCAGGTCAATGGACCCCTACGGCGTTCATATCGTCTAGGACTCGATGTTTTTCATGAGATGTGAGTGTCAGATTATTGGCTAAAAGGTTAATTCTGATCAAGGAAGGGTCACTCGCTAGACAAGTGGAGTAGGATATTGTTACTTAAATATAGTACCTCACCCATATACTTATCCAAACTGAGGAAATACTCAGCCCAACACAAGTTTAAGCTCTTGTATGATTTGTAAACTTGTTATTATCAAGACCTTACCTCAGCTATGAATTTTTAGTCGAATGGCTGCGTAAATTAAATCAACATTTATTTATTCATTTGTTTATTTACTTACTGTAGCTGACACACAAAACAACATGGTAGCGTAGATATATGAGACTGCTTACTGGTGCTAAGCATAATAACAACATACCAGTGTGACACATGAAATAACATACTAATGCTGACATATATAACAACACACTAGTGTTGACTTAAGAAACACAACACTTGTGGTAACATTCCAGTGTTGACGTATGAAAAATCATGTGTTGTTTTTTAGGTGTAGAGAGAAGATTTTACGTTGGCTAAAGTGACTAAGTTCTGTATTGATCTCTTTCTGAGCCACCATAAGGAAACCCTCATTCTTCTTTGACAAAAAAGTTTTTAACCATTTCACATATCTATGAAAAACATGGATTGATCTTCGACTATTCCAACATGCTGGATGAAATATTATTGAAAATCATTGACGAGCTCTTAGAATTTACTCAATATTCTATGTATCTCAACTGTGTAGTACATACATGATGTCTGTGTACAGTGGTAAATAGTTTACCTTAGAATTCTGTAGTAAGTGCAGCTTTTTCAGCGGCTGTGTATTTATAGCCATACATCTATTTCCTGTAGGAGACTAAACATCCGTTTCTACATTTTGCAATGTGAAAAGCATCGACTTCAGCGTTCATTATGTATTCAACTCGGTGATGAAACTCGCGAGTGTGTTGGACCCTGAATAACAGGAGGGTCGTGAGAGGCATTACCACAACCACTTAAACTCTCATGAATGATAAACACTGGATAATAATGTCACAATAATTACATCTATTCAGAAAGCAAATTTTCAGTATGCAAGTATTCAGCTGAAAGTATATATATATATATATATATATATATATATATATATATATATATATATATATATATATATATATATATATATATATATATATATATATATATATGTAATTTTTTTTTTTTAACTATTCGCCATTTCCCGCGTTAGCGAGGTAGCGTTAAGAACAGAGGACTGGGCCTTAGAGGGAATATCCTCACCTGGCCCCCTTCTCTGTTCCTTCTTTTTGGGAAAAAAAAGAAAAAAAAAAACGAGAGGAGAGGATTTCCAGCCCCCCGCTCCCTTCCCTTTTAGTCGCCTTCTACGACACGCAGGGAATACGTGGGAAGTATTCTTTCTCCCCTATCCCCAGGGATAATATATATATATATATATATATATATATATATATATATATATATATATATATATATATATATATATATATAAGTATTTTCTTAATACGTAGCTCCCGCGTTAGCAAGGTGGCACAAGGAAACACACGAAAGAATGGCCCAACCCACCCGCATACACACGTATAAACATAAACGCCCACCAACGCACATATATGCACCTCTACGTTTCAACGTATACATACATATACATATACAGACATAAACAGACATGCACATGTACACGTCCACACTTGCTGTCTTCATCCATTCTCGTCGCCACCCCGCCACACATAAAATGCCCCCCCCCCCCCCACGCGGGCAAGGTAGCGCTAGGAAAAGACAACAAAGGCCACATTCGTTCACACTCAGTCTCTAGCTGCCATGTGTAATGCACCGAAACCACGGCTTCCTTTCCACATCCAGGCCCCACAGAACTTTCCATGGTTTACCGCAGACGCTTCACATGCCTTGGTTCAATCCGTTGACAATACGTCGACCCCGGTATACCACATCGTTCCAATTCACTCTATTCTTAACACGCCTTTCACCCTCCCGTATGTTAAGGCCCCAATCGCTCAAAATCTTTTTCTCTCCATCCTTCCACCTCCAATTTGGTCTCCCACTTCTCCTCTCTCCTTCCACCTATGACTCACAGACAGACAGACAGACAGACAGACACACACACACACACACAAACACACACACACACATATATATATATATATATATATATATATATATATATATATATATATATATATATATATATATATATATATATATTCCTATGAGTTCACGGGGAAAAATGAAACACAAGTTCCCATTTTTCATTTTTCCCCGTGGACTCATAGGAATATCTTGATCACGCACAAAATTGTGATCCTTTCCAATATATATATATATATTTTTTTTCATACTATTCGCCATTTCCCGCATTAGCGAGGTAGCGTTAAGAACAGAGGACTGGGCCTTTGAGGGAATATCATCACCTGGCCCCCTTCTCTGTTCCTTCTTTTGGAGAAAAAAAAAAAAATAATCAGAGGGGATGATTTTCAGCCCCCCGCTCCCTTCCCTTTTAGTCGCCTTCTACGACACGCAGGGAATACGTGGGAAGTATTCTTTCTCCCCTATCCCCAGGGATAATATATATATATATATATATATATATATATATATATATATATATATATATATATATATATATATATATATATATGTATATATATATATATATATATATATATATATATATATATATATATTGGAAAGGATCAAAATTTTGTGCTTGATCAAGTATATTCCTGTGAGTCCACGGGAAAATGAAACACGATAAGTTCCCAGGTGCACTTTCGTGTAATAATCACATCATCAAGGGAGATACAAGAGAGAAATGTAACAGTCAATATACAACGAAGAGACGTAGCTAGGACGCCATTTGGTAAACATGTGATTGTCTAAGACAGACAACGAGCGTATCATAAACGTATTATGTGGACAAGATGGTGAGTTGTTTCCAAATTTTTTCAACAATAAAGTTATCCAATTTGTATAGAACTTCACTATATTAAGTTTACAATTCTTTGTGTATCTAATAATAGAAGATTCAATGATATTTCTCGTGGTACTGGAGTTAGAGTTAATAACTGAAATGGTATTACTCCTGTCAATACAATGATCATAAATTTTAACGTGATTAAACAAGGCAATTAATTCTTGTCCTGTTCTTATACTATATTCATGTTGTTTAAGTCTAACAGAAAGATCCTGACCAGTCTACCCAACATAAAACTTATCACAATTTCTACATGGCACTTCAAAGATGCATTCAGGAGAATTTTCTAGTGAGTTCCTGATTAAGATATTCTATATAGTATTATTGTTGCTGAAGGCTACATATTCATTAAAGGATTTAAGCAACATGGGAAGCAAAGAAAAATTTTTATATGTATGTTATCATTATATATATATATATATATATATATATATATATATATATATATATATATTTTTTTTTTTTTTTTATACTTTGTCGCTGTCTCCCGCGTTTGCGAGGTAGCGCAAGGAAACAGACGAAAGAAATGGCCCAACCCCCCCCCCCATACACATGTACATACACACGTCCACACACGCAAATATACATACCTACACAGCTTTCCATGGTTTACCCCAGACGCTTCACATGCCTTGATTCAATCCACTGACAGCACGTCAACCCCTGTATACCACATCGCTCCAATTCACTCTATTCCTTGCCCTCCTTTCACCCTCCTGCATGTTCAGGCCCCGATCACACAAAATCTTTTTCACTCCATCTTTCCACCTCCAATTTGGTCTCCCTCTTCTCCTCGTTCCCTCCACCTCCGACACATATATCCTCTTGGTCAATCTTTCCTCACTCATTCTCTCCATGTGCCCAAACCATTTCAAAACACCCTCTTCTGCTCTCTCAACCACGCTCTTTTTATTTCCACACATCTCTCTTACCCTTACGTTACTTACTCGATCCAACCACCTCACACCACACATTGTCCTCAAACATCTCATTTCCAGCACATCCATCCTCCTGCGCACAACTCTATCCATAGCCCACGCCTCGCAACCATACAACATTGTTGGAACCACTATTCCTTCAAACATACCCATTTTTGCTTTCCGAGATAATGTTCTCGACTTCCACACATTTTTCAAGGCTCCCAAAATTTTCGCCCCCTCCCCCACCCTATGATCCACTTCCGCTTCCATGGTTCCATCCGCTGACAGATTCACTCCCAGATATCTAACACACTTCACTTCCTCCAGTTTTTCTCCATTCAAACTCACCTCCCAATAGACTTGACCCTCAACCCTACTGTACCTAATAACCTTGCTCTTATTCACATTTACTCTTAACTTTCTTCTTCCACACACTTTACCAAACTCAGTCACCAGCTTCTGCAGTTTCCCACATGAATCAGCCACCAGCGCTGTATATATATATATATATATATATATATATATATATATATATATATATATATATATATATATATATATATATATATATATATATATATATATATATATACATATATATACATATATATATACACATGTGTGTGTGTGTGTAAGAGAGTAGAGCTTGGTGTGGCCTGATCACAGCGATTGAGCTTTTGGCTCATCCTCATTATGTAGCAGTGTACAGGTCTAAAGATGCGGGCACATAGCAAGTAGAGAACCTAACATGAAGTGGAGAAATTTTAAAGAATAGAATGACGTAATTCTATCGACTGAGGAGCTGACGAATGGAATGAATTCATAGTGAATGTAGATTGCATACATAAGTTTACTAAGTTTTATGATCGTGAAGCAAAGATCAATAGACTGGGCCCCGTGACTATATGACTCCTTCCCTGTACTGTACAAATCGGTAATCATAGTATGTAGCTACGCCAGGTAAAGCTACACACACACACACACACACACACACACACGCAAAGGTAAAGAAATACATAAAAAAATGGACAATACAAGTTGTGTTTGAAATGCAATACTTGTCACCCACACCGAAAAAAATGTTGTAAAGAAAATGGATTGGTCCAAACTGTAGAGCAGTTTGTATTTTATAGTGCTTGGGTCACACTCGTAAAGACTGGCAAAGTGTACCCGCGGATTTATTCATGTTTGTGTTCGCTTTACCATGACATTTTTATTTCTTCTTATAATGTTAGGTATTTCTTCCATTATGACCTTTTTCATCTAGACCTTATAATCTCTGCGTCGCTGATGCAACAATACTGGGCACCCAACAGTCCTTGGTCGACACGCAGAGAGAAGTTTCCCAGCCTGGATATAGAAGCAGTTATCAAACGTCAGGTGTGTATGGGACTCATCCCTGTGATTGATTTTCTTTTTCTGGAGTTGAGCTATAGAGCATAAGCGAAAATTTGACTTCTCCAAGGTTTGTCAGATCCCCTTGCAATGTACAGCACCAGTAGACGTGAATGTCAGAAAGAAAGTTTGATTCTGTCTGGGCAAACAGGTTCCTACTGGGAGGCTGGCTCTCCACTGAAAGGTCATGTTGTCAACACAAAAAAGAAAAATTCACTGAATCATGTAACAGGACTTTGCCTGAAAGAAAATCGTATTCCACATGATCTATTATCCTGATTTGAGTGCTAGTCAACCTTTAGCTTCATCAATGATATATTTTTTCTTGATCTTTTGTCTAGTTATCTGGGGAAACTGAAAGCACAGGTAACCATGAGAAAAGAATTCCCCATTTAAAGGCTAAACTAAGTATTTGTCGGAAACTTAAAACCTGGAATTTTGTCATGCCTATCTGTCTTGCATCATTATTTCTAAATCTTTCACGGAATATTGACCAAGCTGAGCACAGAGTATTTCAGGGATGCTGTAGATGTTGTCAGACTGGTAACATTGAGGTCGGAATGAAAACAACCAGGACCTATAGTGAGTGCACTATAGGGGTTTACATTGATGCCACGAGCATATATCATGTAATAAGTAGACAAATAAATTCAATGGTGAGGAGATTATTATCAATCATATTAAACTCTTCTAAACTTTTTATCTATCTATCATTTCTATCTTCATTACTTTTTCTATTCCATGGTAAACTATGCACATAACTATGCAACTTTTGGGAGAGGCTCCTGCGTATGACGGGTTCCTACCCTAGTCGCGCCGGCTGAACCGGTCGCGTCTGTACAATGACATGATTAATGAACTCACACAAAACTGCTGGGACCATGAAGGATTACATTAGTGAGCGATCCGTGTAATGGATCATACCACTAACGATGCGACATTATTAGTCTCTGATAAGTAGTCAGGGAAGATACTATACTCTCTCTCTCTCTCTCTCTCTCTCTCTCTCTCTCTCTCTCTCTCTCTCTCTCTCTCTCTCTCTCTCTCTCTCTCTCTCTCTCTGTAACAAAAATAATAAAAATTGATCTGAAGTTTCATCTCTCCCCTCAGCTCCAGAGGTCATGTTTGGACAGATTGTTTTGTGGTTGGAACTCCCAGGATAAACTTTAAACACCATCCGCTGAACTCCCATGGGGATGGATAACATTATTTTTTCAACGATTGAACGTCTGTTGGCGGGAGAAGAGAAAGGAAAAGAGATTTTTTTGCCTGGATCACCTGCGGGTCTCCCTTCTGAACGAAATGTCAAGATTGTTTTCTAGGGACAAATAAATCAAATTAATCCAGCAAAATTTATAAGTAGTTGAAAGCTGTTACAACTCACTCATAATTCTTTAAGACACTAATGCTCATAATATATCTATTGTATATATGTATGTATATGATATGTCTATTGTATCGTCTAATCATCTTCGCCCATAATTTAGTGCTAAAGACGTGAAGTGTGAACGCTGAAGAAGATTTCCTTTAGAATTTTGTTCAGCATATAACCTATCCGTAGAAATTCTTGAGCTTCAAGAAAGTCATTTAATTTTTGTTTGAAAGCTTTGAAAAACATTCTGCACAGGGCTGCCACTGCTAACGTGTGAACAGCATTGAAGGAACGAGAGTGCTTGGGTATAAGTAAGAAATTTCTGTATCACGTTAAACTTCCACAGCGTTAAGACAGTATAACTGATCCACGCACCAAGAGCAATGATGAAAAACTTGATTGAACTGAAACAAGTTAAAGTTATCTTTACCTGGAGGGAACTTTATGGACGTTTGTTTACCTCGACATCCGCTCCCGACAGTACAACGTCCAACACAGTTCGTTAATTAAGAATCACTGAAGACTGTCTCTCAGATAAAAAGATTAAAACGGTTTTTCCTCTTTCCCAACTCGCGGGTGACCACTACAAACTCTAGCCTACATAGTCTTTGTCTGCCACATGCTTTTGCGTTATGAGTGGAACCTTTTACCTTTTGCGATGACAACCAACAGTTTCACCACAGAGGAATGTCAGAGGCATTGACGAAACTGTTGAATGCAGGGTATCCAAGGAAGATGTTCTACCATGGCATCAATAGTCAGTTGTCATTTGGACTTTGTAGTCTTCCTGGATATTCGGAGAAGTTCACTAGAGTAAGATCATGTCGTGTGTCAGTAACTTGGTGAGAGTACAGTGTTGTGTGGCAGTAGTGTCGTGTGTGACCCACTGGAGGTATACGAGGCTGGTGAGTTTAGATTTTTCCTGTGATGTTAGCTAGCTAAGCGGATGATCTGGATGTTATTTGTGACATTTGTGTTGCATAGTGTGATATGCAACATATTGTAATGTATGACCATAGTGAAATGTATGATCTTAATGTGAAATGTGATACCGTTATTCCTCTGACTTTGATATAGTGTGTGGCATTATGATAAGTGTTAGGTTAAAGCAGTGTGTGACCTTATTACTACGAGCAACCTGGTAGGATATGTAACCTTACTGTGGTAATTGATATGACCTTTGTTGTAAGAGACTTTTACTATATCACGTGACCCAACTGCAACGTGTGACCTTGAGGTGACGTTTGACCTAAGTATGTCTCGTGACATCGATATGTCGTGTGACCTGGTGACATATGGGATCCTAATGCAGTGGCAGGCTGCAAAGATTTATTACCTTAGTCAATATAGGGTTTACCTAATGAAATCTATTACTCTGATATGATGTGTAACATCATTATATAATGATCCTTAAGCCGTGTGTTCTGTATTGTAAAACAACTCTGAAGTATGTGGAATTCATATAGTATGTGACATTAGATATGTGTGACGTAACTTTGTTAACATGTGGCATTAGTGTGGTGTTCTTACATGCATATGCAAATATCGGCGAAGCGTCACAATCGTCGGGCACATCGTGTGCTTCGAATCCCTGTATTTTCACCTCAAAAGTTTTTGAATTTTCCACTAATACTTGCATTCAATTCTTTCCTTAATTCATTCCACGAACTCAACTCACAACTCAGCTGCAGATGAAAAAATTTTTCCTCATATGTGTGCATCCTGTTCCCTTGTTTCACTACCACGTTCCCCTGTTGTTGTTCTGGACTCTCATCTAACTTCAAAGAACTGTTCCATCTTAACGTCATCATGGCCACTTGGGGACACATATGCACTTACCTCGTCTCCTTCATCATTTCTTCTTTGTAAGTGGCTGACTTAGAGCTTCCCTCCTTCCTTCCTGAGCTCATCCACTCAATCCTGGTACCCATCATGTTGCATTTCCTTGGGCTCTTTCCAACAGCTCTCATGGCTCTCAAATGAAGAGACCAAAATGGTGTTGCTGCATAATCCAGTTTCAGGTAAACACACACACACACACACACACACACACATATATATATATATATATATATATATATATATATATATATATATATATATATATATATATATATATATATATATATATATTTTTTTTTTTTTTTTCTTGCTTTGTCGCTGTCTCCCGCGTTTGCGAGGTAGCGCAAGGAAACAGACGAAAGAAATGGCCCAATCCACCCCCATACACATGTATATACATACGTCCACACACGCAAATATACATACCTACACAGCTTTCCATGGTTTACCCCAGACGCTTCACATGCCCTGATTCAACCCACTGACAGCACGTCAACCCCGGTATACCACATCGATCCAATTCACTCTATTCCTTGCCCTCCTTTCACCCTCCTGCATGTTCAGGCCCCGATCACACAAAATCTTTTTCACTCCATCTTTCCACCTCCAATTTCGTCTCCCACTTTTCCTCGTTCCCTCCACCTCCGACACATATATCCTCTTGGTCAATCTTCCCTCACTCATTCTCTCCATGTGCCCAAACCATTTCAAAACACCCTCTTCTGCTCTCTCAATCACGCTCTTTTCATTTCCACATATCTCTCTTACCCTTACGTTACTTACTCGATCAAACCACCTCACACCACACATTGTCCTCAAACATCTCATTTCCAGCACATCCATCCTCCAGCGCACAACTCTATCCATAGCCCACGCCTCGCAACCATACAACATCGTTGGAACCACTATTCCTTCAAACATACCTATTTTTGCTTTCCGAGATAATGTTCTCGACTTCCACACATTCTTCAAGGCTCCCAGAATTTTCGCCCCCTCCCCCACCCTATGATCCACTTCCGCTTCCATGGTTCCATCTGCTGCCAGATCCACTCCCAGATATCTAAAACACTTTACTTCCTCCAGTTTTTCTCCATTCAAACTTACCTCCCAATTGACTTGACCCTTAACCCTACTGTACCTAATAAGCTTGCTCTTATTCACATTTACTCTTAACTTTCTTCTTTCACACACTTTACCAAACTCAGTCACCAGCTTCTGCAGTTTCTCACATGAATCAGGCACCGGCGCTGTATCATCAGCGAACAACAACTGACTCACTTCCCAAGCTCTCTCATCCCCAACAGACTTCATACTTGCCCCTCTTTCCAAAACTCTTGCATTCACCTCCCTAACAACCCCATCCATAAACAAATTAAACAACCATGGACACATCACACACCCCTACCGCAAACCTACATTCACTGAGAACCAATCACTTTCCTCTCTTCCTACACGTACACATGCCTTACATCCTCGATAAAAACTTTTCACTGCTTCTAACAACTTGCCTCCCACACCATATATTCTTAAAACCTTCCACAGAGCATCTCTATCAACTCTATCATATGCCTTCTCCAGATCCATAAATGCTACATACAAATCCATTTGCTTCTCTAAGTATTTCTCACATACATTCTTCAAAGCAAACACCTGGTCCACACATCCTCTACCACTTCTGAAACCACACTGCTCTTCCCCAATCTGATGCTCTGTACATGCCTTCACCCTCTCAATCAATACCCTTCCATATAATTTACCAGGAATACTCAACAAACTTATACCTCGGTAATTTGAGCACTCACTCTTATCCCTCTCTCTTATCACTCTTATATATATATATATATATATATATATATATATATATATATATATATATATATATATATTATCCCTGGGGATAGGGGAGAAAGAATACTTCCCACGTATTCCCTGCGTGTCGTAGAAGGCGACTAAAAGGGGAGGGAGAAGGGGGCTGGAAATCCTCCCCTCTCGTTTTCTTTTTTTTTTTTTTTCCAAAAGAAGGAACAGAGAATTCGGCCAGGTGAGGGTATTCCCTCAAAGGCCCAGTCCTTTGTTCTTAACGCTACCTCGCTAATGCGGGAAATGGCGAATAGTTTGAAAGAAAGAAAGATATATATATATATATATATATATATATATATATATATATATATATATATATATATATATATATATATATATATATATATATATAGATATATATATATATATATATTATCTCGGAAAGCAAAAATGGGTATGTTTGAAGGAATAGTGGTTCCAGCAATGTTGTATGGTTGCGAGGCGTGGGCTATGGATAGAGTTGTGCGCAGGAGGATGGATGTGCTGGAAATGAGATGTTTGAGGACAATGTGTGGTGTGAGGTGGTTTGATCGAGTGAGTAACGTAAGGGTAAGAAAGATGTGTGGAAATAAAAAGAGCGTGGTTGAGAGAGCAGAAGAGGGTGTTTTGAAGTGGTTTGGGCACATGGAGAGGATGAGTGAGGAGAGATTGACCAAGAGGATATATGTGTCGGAGGTGGAGGGAACGAGGAGAAGAGGGAGACCAAATTGGAGGTGGAAAGATGGAGTGAAAAAGATTTTGTGTGATCGGGGACTGAGCATGCAGGAGGGTGAAAGGAGGGCAAGGAGTAGAGTGAATTGGAGCGATGTGGTATACCGGAGTTGACGTGCTGTCAGTGGATTGAATCAAGGTATGTGAAGCGTCTGGGGTAAACCATGGAAAGCTGTGTAGGTATGTATATTTGCGTGTGTGGACGTATGTATATACATGTGTATGGAGGGGGGTTGGGCCATTTCTTTCGTCTGTTTCCTTGCGCTACCTCGCAAACGCGGGAGACAGCGACAAAGTATAAAAAAATATATATATATATATATATATATATATATATATATATATATATATATATATATATATATATATATACATATATATATATATATATATATATATATATATATACATATATATATATATATATATATATATATATATATATATATATATATATATACATATATATAATATATATATATATATATATATATGTATATATATATATATATATATATATATATATATATATATATATATATATATATATATTTATTTATTTTGCTTTGTCGCTGTCTCCCGCGTTTGCGAGGTAGCGCAAGGAAACAGACGAAAGAAATGGAACAACCCACCCCCATACACATGTATATGCATACACGTCCACACGCAAATATACATACCTATACATCTCAATGTACACATATATATACACACACAGACACATACATATATACCCATGCACACACTTCACACTGTCTGCCTTTATTCATTCCCATCGCCACCTCGCCACACATGGAATACCATCCCCCTCCCAACTCATGTGTGCGAGGTAGCGCTAGGAAAAGACAACAAAGGCCCCATTCGTTCACACTCAGTCTCTATCTGTCATGCAATAATGCCCGAAACCACAGCTCCCTTTCCACATTCACTCGATCAAACCACCTCACACCACACATTGTCCTCAAACATCTCATTTCCAGCACATCCACCCTCCTGCGCACAACTCTATCCATAGCCCACGCCTCGCAACCATACAACATTGTTGGAACCACTATTCCTTCAAACATACCCATTTTTGCTTTCCGAGATAATGTTCTCGACTTCCACACATTCTTCAAGACTCCCAGGATTTTCGCCCCCTCCCCCACCCTATGATTCACTTCCGCTTCCATGGTTCCATCCGCTGCCAAATCCACTCCCAGATATCTAGAACACTTTACTTCCTCCAGTCTTTCTCCATTCAAACTTACCTCCCAGTTGACTTGACCCTCAACCCTACTGTACCTAATAACCTTGCTCTAATTTACATTTACTCTTAACTTTCTTCTTTCACACACTTTACCAAACTCAGTCACCAGCTTCTGCAGTTTCTCACATGAATCAGCCACCAGCGCTGTATCATCAGCGAACAACAACTGACTCACTTCCCAAGCTCTCTCATCCCCAACAGACATCATACTTGCCCCTCTTTCCAAAACTCTTGCATTCACCTCCCTAACAACCCCATCCATAAACAAATTAAACAGCCACATATATATAATATATATATATATATATATATATATATATATATATATATATATATATATATATGTATATATATATATATATATATATATATATATATATATATATATATATATATATATATATATATATATATATATATATGGATGTGCTGGAAATGAGATTTTTGAGGACAATGTGTGGTGTGAGGTGGTTTGATCGAGTAAGTAACGTAAGGGTAAGAGAGATGTGTGGAAATCAAAAGAGCGTGGTTGAGAGAGCAGAAGAGGGTGTTTTGAAATGGTTTGGGCACATGGAGAGAATGAGTGAGGAAAGATTGACCAAGAGGATATATGTGTCGGAGGTGGAGGGAACGAGGAGAAGAGAGAGACCAAATTGGAGGTGGAAAGATGGAGTGAAAAAGATTTTGTGTGATCGGGGCCTGAACATGCAGGAGTGTGAAAGGAGGGCAAGGAATAGAGTGAATTGGAGCGATGTGGTATACCGGGGTTGACGTGCTGTCAGTGGATTGAATCAGGGCATGTGAAGCGTCTGGGGTAAACCATGGAAAGCTGTGAAGGTATGTATATTTGCGTGTGTGGACGTATGTATATACGTGTGTATGGGGGTGGGTTGGGCCATTTCTTTCGTCTGTTTCCTTGCGCTACCTCGCAAACGCGGGAGACAGCGGCAAAAAAAAAAAAAATATATATATATATATATATATATATATATATATATATATATATATATACATATATATATATATATATATATATATATATATATATATATATAGTTTGGCAAAGTGTGTGAAGTGTGTGTGAAGTGTGTGTGAAGAAAGTTAAGAGTAAATGTGAATAAGAGCAAGGTTATTAGGTACATGTTTACCAAATGGCGTCCTAGCTTCGTCTTTTCGATGTATATCAACTGACTGTTATATTTCTCTCTTGTGTCTCCCCTGATGATGTGATTATTACACGAAAGTGCACTTGGGAACTTTTCGTGTTTCATTTTCCCCGTGGACTCATAGGAATATATATATATATATATATATATATATATATATATATATATATATATATATGTATATATATATATATATATATATATATATATATATATATATATATATATATATATATATATATATATATATATATATATATATATATATATATATATATACTGAAAGTTGATGGAGAGAGGTGGGTGATTATTGGTACATATGCACCTGGGCATGAGAAGAAAGATCAAGAGAGGCAAGTGTTTTGGGAGCAGCTGAATGAGTGTATTAGTGGTTTTGATGCACGAGACCGGGTCATAGTGATGGGTGATTTGAATGCAAAGGTGAGTAATGTGGCAGTTGAGGGAATAATTGGTATACATGGGGTGTTCAGTGTTGTAAATGGAAATGGTGAAGAGCTTGTAGATTTATGTGCTGAAAAAGGACTGATGATTGGGAATACCTGGTTTAAAAAGCGAGATATACATAAGTATACTTATGTAAGTAGGAGAGATGGCCAGAGAGCGTTATTGGATTACGTGTTAATTGACAGGCGTGCGAAAGAGAGACTTTTGGATGTTAATGTGCTGAGAGGTGCAACTGGAGGGATGTCTGATCATTATCTTGTGGAGGCTAAGGTGAAGATTTGTATGGGTTTTCAGAAAAGAAGAGTGAATGTTGGGGTGAAGAGGGTGGTGAGAGTAAGTGAGCTTGAGAAAGAGACCTGTGTGAGGAAGTACCAGGAGAGACTGAGTACAGAATGGAAAAAGGTGAGAACAATGGAAGTAAGGGGAGTGGGGGAGGAATGGGATGTATTTAGGGAATCAGTGATGGATTGCGCAAAAGATGCTTGTGGCATGAGAAGAGTGGGAGGTGGGTTGATTAGAAAGGGTAGTGAGTGGTGGGATGAAGAAGTAAGAGTATTAGTGAAAGAGAAGAGAGAGGCATTTGGACGATTCTTGCAGGGAAAAAATGCAATTGAGTGGGAGATGTATAAAAGAAAGAGACAGGAGGTCAAGAGAAAGGTGCAAGAGGTGAAAAAAAGGGCAAATGAGAGTTGGGGTGAGAGTATCATTAAATTTTAGGGAGAATAAAAAGATGTTCTGGAAGGAGGTAAATAAAGTGCGTAAGACAAGGGAGCAAATGGGAACTTCAGTGAAGGGCGCAAATGGGGAGGTGAAAACAAGTAGTGGTGATGTGAGAAGGAGATGGAGTGAGTATTTTGAAGGTTTGTTGAATGTGTTTGATGATACAGTGGCAGATATAGGGTGTTTTGGTCGAGGTGGTGTGCAAAGTGAGAGGGTTAGGGAAAATGATTTGGTAAACAGAGAAGAGGTAGTGAAAGCTTTGCGGAAGATGAAAGCCGGCAAGGCAGCAGGTTTGGATGGTATTGCAGTGGAATTTATTAAAAAAGGGGGTGACTGTATTGTTGACTGGTTGGTAAGGTTATTTAATGTATGTATGACTCATGGTGAGGTGCCTGAGGATTGGCGGAATGCGTGCATAGTGCCATTGTACAAAGGCAAAGGGGATAAGAGTGAGTGCTCAAATTACAGAGGTATAAGTTTGTTGAGTATTCCTGGTAAATTATATGGGAGGGTATTGATTGAGAGGGTGAAGGCATGTACAGAGCATCAGATTGGGGAAGAGCAGTGTGGTTTCAGAAGTGGTAGAGGATGTGTGGATCAGGGGTTTGCTTTGAAGAATGTATGTGAGAAATACTTAGAAAAGCAAATGGATTTGTATGTAGCATTTATGGATCTGGAGAAGGCATATGATAGAGTTGATAGAGATGCTCTGTGGAAGGTATTAAGAATATATGGTGTGGGAGGAAAGTTGTTAGAAGCAGTGAAAAGTTTTTATCGAGGATGTAAGGCATGTGTACGTGTAGGAAGAGAGGAAAGTGATTGGTTCTCAGTGAATGTAGGTTTGCGGCAGGGGTGTGTGATGTCTCCATGGTTGTTTAATTTGTTTATGGATGGGGTTGTTAGGGAGGTAAATGCAAGAGTTTTGGAAAGAGGGGCAAGTATGAAGTCTGTTGGGGATGAGAGAGCTTGGGAAGTGAGTCAGTTGTTCGCTGATGATACAGCGCTGGTGGCTGATTCATGTGAGAAACTGCAGAAGCTGGTGACTGAGTTTGGAAAAGTGTGTGGAAGAAGAAAGTTAAGAGTAAATGTGAATAAGAGCAAGGTTATTAGGTACAGTAGGGTTGAGGGTCAAGTCAATTGGGAGGTGAGTTTGAATGGAGAAAAACTGGAGGAAGTGAAGTGTTTTAGATATCTGGGAGTGGATCTGGCAGCGGATGGAACCATGGAAGTGGAAGTGGGTCATAGGGTGGGGAAGGGGGCGAAAATCCTGGGGGCCTTGAAGAATGTGTGGAAGTCGAAAACATTATCTCGGAAAGCAAAAATGGGTATGTTTGAAGGAATAGTGGTTCCAACAATGTTGTATGGTTGCGAGGCGTGGGCTATGGATAGAGTTGTGCGCAGGAGGATGGATGTGCTGGAAATGAGATGTTTGAGGACAATGTGTGGTGTGAGGTGGTTTGATCGAGTGAGTAACGTAAGGTAAAGAGAGATGTGTGGTAAATAAAAGAGCGTGGTTGAGAGAGCAGAAGAGGGTGTTTTGAAGTGGTTTGGGCACATGGAGAGGATGAGTGAGGAGAGATTGACCAAGAAGATATATGTGTCGGAGGTGGAGGGAACAAGGAGAAGAGGGAGACCAAATTGGAGGTGGAAGGATGGAGTGAAAAAGATTTTGTGTGATCGGGGCCTGAACATGCAGGAGGGTGAAAGGAGGGCAAGGAATAGAGTGAATTGGAGCGGTGTGGTATACCGGGGTTGACGTGCTGTCAGTGGATTGAATCGGGGCATGTGAAGCGTCTGGGGTAAACCATGGAAAGCTGTGTAGGTATGTATATTTGCGTGTGTGGACGTATGTATATACATGTGTATGGGGGGGGGGGGTGGGGCCATTTCTTTCGTCTGTTTCCTTGAGCTACCTCGCAAACGCGGGAGACAGCGACAAAGTATAATAAAAAAAAATAATAATAATATATATATATATATATATATATATATATATATATATATATATATATATATATATATATATATATATATATATATATATATATATATATATTTTTTTTCTTCTTCTTTCTTTCATACTATTCGCCATTTCCCACGTTAGCGAGGTAGCATTAAGAACAGAGGACTGGACCTTTGAGGGAATATTCTCACCTGGCCCCCTTCTCTGTTGCTTCTTTTGGAAATTAAAAAAAAAAAAAAAAAAAGAAGAGAAGGAAGGATTTCCAGCCCCCCGCTCCCTTCCCTTTTAGTCGCCTTCTAGAACACGCAGGGAATACGTGGGAAGTATTCTTTCTCCCCTATCCCCAGGGATAAAAAATCCATATATATATATATATATATATATATATATATACATATATATATATATATATATATATGGATCATGGTAAAGTGATTGAGTTTTGGTGGACTGCATATATAGTGCAACTGTAAAGGGGATAAAGGAGAGTGCGCAAGTTATAGAAGTATAAGTTTGTTGAATGTACTTGGTTAGTGGTATGGAAGGGTAGTGATTGAGAGGGTGAAGGAATGTATAGAGCATCAGACTGGGGAGGAGCATTGTGGTTTCAAAAGTGGCAGAGGAAGTGTGGATCAATTGTTTGCTTTAAGAAATGTGTGATAAATACTTAAAAAGGCAGATGGCTTTGTATGTGGCATTTATGGATCTGGAGAAGGCATATGTTAGGGTTGATAGAGATGCTTTGTGAAAGGTTTTAAGAATCTACGGTGTGGGAAGAAAGCTGTAAGAGGTAGTGAGAATTTTTTATCAAGGGTGCAATGCATGTATACAAGTAGGAGGAGAGGAGAGGGAATATTCCAAGTGAAGGTGGGTCTGCCGCAGGGGTGTGTGATACATCCATGGTTGTTCAATTTGTTTATGGATGGGGTAGTTAGGGAGCTAAATGCAAGAGCTTTGGAGAGAGGGGTGAGTATGCAGTCTGTGGGGGATGAGAGGGCCTGGGGAGTGAGTCACTTGTTTTTTTTTTTCCTGATGATACAGCACTGGTGGAAAATTCAAGTCAGTATGTCGTGAAAAAGATTTTCAACGATTGGGTCTTAACATAGAGGAGAGTGAAAGGCACTCACGGAATAAAGTGAATTAGAACGATATGATATACTGGGGTCGACGTGCTGTCAATATATATGGCGTTTATATAAACGATTTACCTGAGCCCGCGTGGGAGTTCAACTCCATGTCATATAACATTTACTATCCCCAAATTTTCACCCCCTACTCAAAATTATATGTATGATATGCACTCCCTCCACTATATAAGGCATATTATTGCTACTTCTTAGTCTATATTACATGTTTGATATGTACTTCCTCTGTATGATATGCTCTCCACGATTGTGTTTCATGCACATACAAGGACTTTGATAAGTGGCAAGGAACCTTGTAGTATGTGGTTTAAAAATGCATATATTGAAATTTGTTGTGCAAAGTTTACAAAACGTCAATAGTTCACAAGGAACTCATCACTAACATCACGCATCGAACATGTGCCACGGCTGTGTCCACACCTCCATTATTATGTTTATATGTATCAGTTTGTTTATGTTCACATGACAAAGTCTGCAACACGTCAGTAATAAACAAGGTAAGTTTTCATGTTTTTTTTCTTAATGTTACGTTCGGTGGTTGTTTGGTAGTCTTTATTTGTTTGATTTGGTACTACTAAAAAGCTGAGCAGCAGCTAAGGATGGTGGTTTGTGGCAGCGTGAGTGTGTTGCTGGACATCGTTACACGAGGGTTTAAGTGGCGTGACACCCTACTCTTCTCCCTATGTAAACAACTCAGTCTTCACTGTGAAGTGGTTGGCGCTTGTTTTGTAAGATTACTGGTATCTTGTTGATATGAAAATGAATGAGTAATCCAACGCCAGCATAGACATACAGAGAAACTTTACTCATTCAAAGATATCAATAATTGTCTTAGTAAACTTATGCTAATGATTTGTCCTGCAAACCATTACCGTAAAGAAAACCAATTTTCGCTGTGGATGTAGACAATCTTACGATGACACTGATAAGTCATCCTACCACAGAACACAGCCCAATAGGCATTCAGTATAGGCAAGTGTACTTCTTTTGATTATATGTCAGAAAAGAAGTTCTGAGTTATTTCATGTGATGAATGCAAAACTTTAATACTGATTGGGTATGTTGACGGGCAGGCGCTTCTTGTATGATAAATGATTAGATATATACTCATACAATTTATCTTTACTGTCTTAGTGAGAGGCTTGCGTCCATAAAGATAAATATCTTTGGTTAGTTGTGCTATATAGATCAGGTGGGTCAATATTGTCTGTCGGAGCGTTCTGCGGCTCGTGTGAGGGCAGGCTTTGCTTTGTCTTCAGGTTACGGGAAATGAAAACGGTTCTCATGTGACCAATGCATAATATGATAAGATGATTATTTCCATGTATATATATGTATATATATATATATATATATATATATATATATATATATATATATATATATATATATATATATATATATATATATATATATATATATATATCATTATCCAAATATAGTGAATATGTAGATAACATGAAAATATATGTGCTGTGAGTGTTTTTGTGAGTATGACAGAGTATGTGGGCTATGTATCAAATCCAACTGCGATTCCTATATCCTCATATCCTTTTCAACTTAGATGATTTCCTCAGTATGATATGAAGTACATGGTGAATTTATTCATATCAGATTATCTCTGGCACCTTACTCATTCCGTACTCATTTGATTTATCAAAAACCTAAAATGTTTTGGAGTATATAGTAAAACTCATGTTGTATATCTTACAGGGAGAACAGGCTCATCAAATACCTCAAACTTTCATCTTTTATGATAATTTTTCTATAGTATTTCTTCTATAACAGACACTGGGTCCTCATACAGCTTTGTTTCTAAGTTACCTCTTAAATATACTCTACGCCTACTTGTATAAGTAGCTGGAAGATTGTGCGATTTCTATGCCTATAAAACCTCGTGTTCAGATGAAGTGACCTCTTATCTCTAATGTATGTAAAAATAAACATGAACTATGAGCTGAATATCGGAGGCATCGAATCTGCATGTCACTCAAAGTAGCGTAAATCAGTAGCCATCATCGGACCCACAGCGAGCTTTGCATGAAGGTAAATGATGGTAAAATAAATTTGAGGCGTGAGAAACAGATGAAGGATTGCAATATTCTGTACATAAGGGAAAGATTCACTTCATTAAGAACGTCGTAACGAATGTTATTAGATTAATGAAGCCTGGGAGTGTATGTCACTCAAATTAGAATGAGATGCCTGAGTCACTGTAATTTCATGCTCTCCTCGTTGAATATTTCCACATTCTGCAGGGCGACGGGAGAGAGTCTTGCGTATGAAGAAAGAGAGTTGGGTTACGAAGTGGTAGCAAGAGCCACCGGGGATTTAACATAAAAGATATACAAATGTAGACGGTGCAGGAGAGGTAACGGCGGGCCTCTGGGCCACCTGACGAACGAATTAGATTTTTGTCCTTCGCGTTTTTATCTTTGATAAATTTGAAAGTTTTCTAAACCGATTTATAAAGATAGACATGTAGAAACCAGACAATGTATCCACATAGACGTCTTTTGAATTTCTGTGTTACATTCAGCAAATCCTCACACACACCAGACACTAACATGCAGTAATGTCATATGATATGCAGATTGCGTCGTAAAGTAGCTGATGCAGTGTTGACTCTCAAATACAACTTTATTTGCCGCCATCAAAACGAAGCCATAAAGTTTCGGCCCCAGTCGTGCTAGTTCCTCCTCACTCTGGTCATGGCTCCATACTCAATCTACACCAGTGGCTGCTCCAGGAATACCCAATTCAACAAACACAAACAAAGAGTTGTGGGGAACCCAAGAAAGTAGTGATGGGATGGGAGGTCCCACGTCTGGGACTCGGGCAGAGGAGGACGGAGAACGCTGGGTGGAGGTTAGGCCACTCTAGAAAGGGTCATTGGTCCCTTGACATTACTCACAGCCAACCTACAAGTTGACAAAATGACGTCACACAAGTTATCATATAAATTCAACACCTGAGATGATTAATGGTAACTTACAGTGAAACAATCGAAACATATACAACATCGTTAACTACTACAGTAAACTGGCATGGTTGGTACGGAAACAGCTGTTGTCTGTATTACTTCAGTGATAAACTGTACCTGATCATCTGATGCTCAACACATCAAACATCAAGATCGTATCATCATCCGCAGGTTTCCTCAGTAAACTAACATTCAGCAACTGATGATGTTTCTTGAGTCGTTCTGCAGTGGTGACAATTGATGTTAACAAAGTAGCTACAGGGGATTATAGCATTATAACAACCACCTGAAAACTATCAGCATGAGCCATCTGTTTACCAACTTCAACAACTCATAGTTCACTACCCGACTGTACTTAGTTTAGCCATCAATCATTTGTTGACATGTAAATCGTCTGAGAAGATCAGGTGACCATCGTAATCAGGCCACCATAACGTTAATAAACCATCACTTGACTACCATCAACACTCATCACCTCGTATGAACATTCATCAGGAATCACCACAAATTGCCATTAATCATCATCAGTGACGCACTGCATCGTACGTCGAGTGCTCGCTTTGCTTACCTGTCTTGTACAACAGCTCACACTGCTCCAGCCCGACACCTCCGTCACTCAGTAACTCGTCCAGTCTTTTCTTTTTCATTCTTATTTTCTCCGCTTAATCTTATCTAACACTTGTTGATTCTGCCTCTGTCTTACTCTGATAATCTTATGATAGTGCTTTAAATATCCTCGTTGCTCTCTCTCTCTCTCTCTCTCTCTCTCTCTCTCTCTCTCTCTCTCTCTCTCTCTCTCTCTCTCTCTCTCTCTCTCTCTCTCTCTCTCTCTCTCTCTTATTCCTTCATTTTTCTCTCTCACTTATATCTTTAAACTATATCAGTGAAAGTAAATAGAATCCCCCATTCCCATTCACTCCAGCAGATGACATATATTATCTTACATCCTCATCGACATGTCTTCTCCACTCCTACCCCTCCACTAGAGCGTCTACCGCAGTACTCTAACTAATCAATGTTCCTCATCTCCTGACTGTTTGATTACATTTCCGGATCTGAGACAGTTCGACTGAATACCGCCACTTTATTAGCACTAAGGAAAAAAACTTAAAACTCTTTCAGTTCCACCTCAGACATTCTCAAACTCATCTACAACTTACCCAGTGGAACGCCATCTTTCCCCATTCTTGCTCATATCTCTAGATTACTGACGAACACCTCCGTAAATATTCTATCCATAAGACATGAACAAACAAAACTTTACGATTTAGCATTTATCATGAAGGATTTACCGGACATTAAGAACACATTTCATATATCACTTTTTTTTCTCTCATGTCTACATTTTTCTGACAATGCCTGGAACTATGTTCTCTTAGCAACCAATATCCGAATCTATGCGCTCAGTCCCGGGCGGTCCATGGTCAGCAACGCTACCCATTACTCCATTATCATTATCATTATCATTAGCCCTTGTATCAGGGAATAATGTGTTGCAACGCGCGAACTGATGTCTGCAGTTTAATGTTCTGTATCATTTTCTAGTCATGTTTATTCACCCGATATGAACATCAACAACACTGCTGTTCCATCGTTTGGAAACAAGAAACAGGCGCCATTATGAACCCCTCTATCACCATTATGAACCCCTCTATGGTATTCTTAAAAGTTATCTTATAGATTCTTTATTCTCCTTGATAACCTGTCGTAACGTAGGCTGCATAACATTAGGTCTGATCAGGTATTAGTAAATGTTTCCTAATTGCGTAGTTGTAGAGCTTTTGTTCAAGACCAACTCAGCAAGAATAAACCTAAATATCTCCCACCGCTACTCATTCCCCTTCTTAGTTTAATCTCACCTTCTGCCATTCTGCACCCAGTATCATGTGGTATTTCTTTACAAAATTCTGTTTTCCAAGCTCACTTACTCTCACCACTCTTTTCTCACTCATGAGCGAAATGAATGTCATAAAGACGACTAAACGATATCTTAACACCAGATTTATATTCAGTACGAAAAATACTTCTTATAATGAGTTTTTAACGGAAATCTATTTTTCTGAGAAAAATACCAAATCAAAGGTAATAGTTCACGAGATTTTTTAGTTGAAAAGACTTTTTGTTTCAAAATTGAAAGATGAAATATCTAAACATTTCTATACTTAAAATAATAATAGAAAATATATCATAATGCTCTCAGTTACCTATACATACCTAGTAAATACGATGCAAAGGGGTAGAAAATATTTCAAAATCAACTTTATTTAACAGTCTAATGTCATTAAGACGACTAAACGATATTTTAACACCATACTTTAAGTCAGCATGAAAAATACTTTTTATAATAAGTGTTTAAAGGAAAAATCTTTTTGCTTCAAAACTGAAAGATAGGATATTCCAATACTTATATATTTGAAATGATCATGGAAAATATATCATAATGCTCTCAGTTACCGATGTATACTCGGTAAATACGATGGAAAGGAACAAGAAATATTTTAAGATTGACTTTCTTTAACAGCTTAATTGAATGTCATCAAGACGACTAAACGTTATTTCAACACCAGATTTGTATTCACCAAAAGAAAAATACTTATAATGAGAGTCTAAAGAAAATCGATTCTTCTGAGACAAATACCAAAAATTCAGGGGATTTTTTAGCTCAAAAATCTTTTTGTTTCAAAATTGAAAATGAAATATTCAAACACTTCTATACTTGAAATGATCTTGAATAATATATCATAATACTCTCAGTTACCGATACATACTCAGTAGATAAGATGCAAAGGACTGCTGGCTGATGATACAGCGCTGGTGGCTGATTCATGTGAGAAACTGCAGAAGCTGGTGACTGAGTTTGGTAAAGTGTGTGAAAGAAGAAAGTTAAGGGTAAATGTGAATAAGAGCAAGGTTATTAGGTACAGTAGGGTTGAGGGTCAAGTCAATTGGGAGGTGAGTTTGAATGGAGAAAAACTGGAGGAAGTGAAGTGTTTTAGATATCTGGGAGTGGATCTGGCAGCGGATGGAACCATGGAAGCGGAAGTGGATCATAGGGTGGGGACGGGGGCGAAAATCCTGGGAGCCTTGAAGAATGTGTGGAAGTCGAAAACATTATCTCGGAAAGCAAAAATGGGTATGTTTGAAGGAATAGTGGTTCCAACAATGTTGTATGGTTGCGAGGCGTGGACTATGGATAGAGTTGTGCGCAGGAGGATGGATGTGCTGGAAATGAGATGTTTGAGGACAATGTGTGGTGTGAGCTGGTTTGATCGAATAAGTAACGTAAGGGTAAGAGAGATGTGTGGAAATAAAAAGAGCGTGGTTGAGAGAGCAGAAGAGGGTGTTTTGAAATGGTTTGGGCACATGGAGAGAATGAGTGAGGAAAGATTGACCAAGAGGATATATGTGTCGGAGGTGGAGGGAACAAGGAGAAGAGGGAGACCAAATTGGAGGTGGAAAGATGGAGTGAAAAAGATTTTGTGTGATCGGGGCCTGAACATGCAGGAGGGTGAAAGGAGGGCAAGGAACAGAGTGAATTGGAGCGATGTGGTATACCGGGGCTGACGTGCTGTCAGTGGATTGAATCAAGGCATGTGAAGCGTCTGGGGTAAACCATGGAAAGCTGTGTAGGTATGTATATTTGCGTGTGTGGACGTATGTATATACATGTGTATGGGGGGGGGTGGGTTGGGCCATTTCTTTCGTCTGTTTCCTTGCGCTACCTCGCAAACGCGGGAGACGGCGACAAAGTATAAAAAAAAAGATATATATATATATATATATATATATATATATATATATATATATATATATATATATATATATATATATATATATATATATATATATATATATATAAGTTGCTAAAAGCAGTGAAAAGTTTTTATCGCGGATGTAAGACATGTGTACGAGTAAGAGGAGAGGAAAATGATTGGTTCCCAATGAATGTCGGTTTGCGGCAAGGATGCGTGATGTCTTCATGGTTGTTTAATTGTTTATGGATGGGGTTGTTAGGGAGGTGAACGAGGAGAAGTGGGAGACCAAATTGAAGGTGGAAGGATGGAGTGAGAAAGATTTTGAGTGATCGGGGCCTGAACGATGTGGTATACCGGGGTCGACGTGCTGTCAATGGGTTGAAGCAGTGCATGTGAAGCGTCTAGGGTAAACCATGGAATGTTTTGTGGGGCCTGGATGTGGAAAGGGAGCTGTGGTTTCAGTGCATTACACATGACAGCTAGAGACTGAGTGTGAAAGAATGTGGGCTTTTGTCTTTTCCTAGCGCTATCTCGCGGGGGGTAGGAAGGATGCTATTTTATGTGTAGCGGGGTGGCGACGGTAATGAATGAAGGCAGCAAGTATGAATATGTACATGTGTATATATATATATTGCCTTAAACCAGGCAGATATTATTGAGTTACCAGAGCCTGTGAACTTGGATCGTAAGTTGTTTGCGCTGTAGCCTTTTACTCCCACTGGAAATGAGACTTCTGTTTGTTGGCCCACACCGGTATGGAGGAGCCAGGTTAAGTGTGCTAATGTAGCAAAACTGATTTTGAGGTTAGCGAAGAGAAGCGTAGGAGAGACTGGGTGTATGTCATCTTCCTGGGTGTTGGGAAACGGAAAAGTGGATCGAGAGAGCTAGTGAGAGATAGAGAGAGATAGAGATAGAGAGAGATGGGTGGAATGCTCATAAAGGAATAGATCATTAAGATTCAAGTACTGTTAGTGATCACTGGTTGTACTTTGGTGGTGAATCATATTTGGTGATCAATTGATGACTTGTGTTAGGTTATGATAGTCAGCTGATGGGTCATGGTGGTTGATTATGGGGATCAACTAACAGTTCATAGTGATATTCACAGTGGTCCAATGATTGTCACGTTAACATACTGTGGTAGCCAGATGTAAATCTAAGGAAACATTTTATGATAGTCAACCACTGTAATAGTTTACGAAGGTAAGCTTCTCACTGTGATACTCTGGGATGTTCAATTTAAGTGTCATGGTTCATGTTAATAGTATGTTGGTCATTCGATGGTTAGAATGATAGTGTATAATAGTCAGTGGCGACTGTTGTGCGTTACCAGGGCGTGACTTCCACAGTGAGTGTTTGGTCTTCACAACATTAAGGAAAATAAAGCTGGTGTGATAAGCTATAAGTCAGATGTCACATTTATGCGTTAGACTCCTCGATGTTTATAGTCCAGTCGACAGAAGACGTAACAGTGATTGCCATCTGTTCGCACACGTCCTTAACCTGTTTATTCTGTTGCTTTCCGTTTGTAATTACAATATCGCACTGTATACAGACTGTCATGACTGATCTACATTAGTTTCATCTTGAATCATCATCATTCATAATCCCTAACGTATAGCAAGAATGAAAATCCACCCGCAGCCATAATGGCAGCATTATCATTACACTGAGACTTCCCTACACCGAAATGGACCACTTCCTCTAGACCGTAGTCTCCCTCTGGCACCGTGTTCATGTTCCCTCGTACACATTCTTCACCCTTCCCTCCCTCCCTCCCTCACTTTCCTGCCTGTCATCTTCTGTAATGATGACAAATGTCTCCTCATCTAATATCTGTGTCCACGGTGAGATTAGTTTTTAAAGAGTATGATTTCCTCCTTTAAATGAATTATTCGTCGTAATTTTTGACTGATGTTGCATTTATAGCAGTTGTTACTAGAAGACAAAGCTAAGCCAAGAGCTGGGTTAAGGAGGAACCAACGCAGCTGTGGCTGAGGCTTTATGGCATCGTTTTGACTGTGGCAAGTAAAGCTGTGGCTGGGGTTGCACATCGTATCAGCTTCGTTACGACACAGACATTACATTATACGAGATTATTATGGGATATTATCTGGAACCTGAGGTTTCCCTGAATGTCAGGGAGACGTCCAAATTATGGCTGTCGTGAACGTTAAGCAACCATAATCAGACCAGCACAGTATCTTCCTTCTCAACATTTGTCTCTAATAATCCATTTGCGATCATCTTTCTATTTTCATTCAAAGAACGAAGATAGAAAGCAAGACTCAAATGTCCTTGGTAGGGGGCCACAGATCTCGTTAATTTCCCGTTCCACAACCACGTTGCCCTTCCCGTCTTCTTTCATCCAACGCTCAGATGCTGAGAATCACTTCTTCAACTGTCATAATGTATACATAACGTTGTAATCATAATGTATACATAACGTTGTAATCATAATGTATACATAACGTTGTAATCATAATGTATACATAACGTTGTAATCAGCAGCGATGTCTTGAGGTCTTTAAGATACCTGTTACTGTACAGGTGTGGCCGCTGACATGAGTGGTAAAATCTCAGGAAATAACCCGTATTTTGGTCGATACTTGTTGCCAGCGGCATCAGCTTTCACTCTCCTATGACCCGGGACTCGTACGCATTCACATCTCAAAATTTTAGTTATTGTAGAAACTTTAACAGGTCCTGATTTGTGTTGTAAATGTTTGTATATTTCCAAGGCTCGTATGTACAATGAAAAGAGCAACAGAAGAAAAGAGATCAAATATAATAAGACGGGAACAGAACAAGGTAAACCAATTCTAATCCCTACAAGGTCACTACAATGAAGAATGAGTATAAGGGCTATTAAAGGTATATTATGTAATGTTCTCTTACCTCATTCTAATAAACAATATTTTCTCTGTTGTGGTTTGCAGTATATTATACAAATCATATATATTTTTCTTTAATTATCACAGTATAATGAAATCACCTATAATCAAGGCAACATTACCTAGTCGCTGATCATCCTTTGGACACCCTCCTACGATAACATTCCTTAAGTAGCTCACTCATTGCCTTTGATCTAAATATTTCCTCCACGTCCTTCCTTTTCCTTTCCTATTTACCTCGAGCACTAGATACTGAGAGATACAGGGGTCAGTCACAGTTGAAGTATGATGCTGTACTGTGTTACATGGGGTTAAGTTCCACGGGGTTCTCCGTGATATGCTACAATGATCTCAGACGCATAGAACTTTACGTAGGATCGACTGGGACTGAACTAGAAACCGTGCGAGTGTTATATTCACGTCATCTCTGGTGAAATATAGACCTGCAACAAAACACAGCTAAGCACCGTATGATTAACCTTTCAACTGACAACTTTACACATCATCAAAACTAGTTTTCTGAGAAACGCGTCTTCCATCCTTCCCTGAGACATTGTTCTGTCAGGTAGTGTAGGACCTGAGTAGTTGTAGTTATGGTAGAGTTTTTCCCAGTATGTACGATCACCTTCATTGTAGTATTCGCAGTTATCATTTAACTTTCTACATGCTGTTGCTTCCTCCTTTTTTTGGAAAAAGTAATTTTTTTCTTTCAAATGACATTCTGCTGAGTTTGCCTTCTAGAAATTTGTAATTGTTGAAAGAAAAATCACCTAATCATACCAACATAACTTGTACAAAAGGAAATACTTTCGGTTTTTGCATTGATCCCTTTTCATGGAAGTGTTCTTCTCAAATTTCCTTTACATTTGTAAGATGTTAGAAAGATCATCCTTATATTTCATGTTGATCATGGTGTACCATAACGATCACAATCCTACAAGTATTCATCTGGTCTGTTTCTGAGGTCACGCTTGTCTTGCTATGAGACACTCCTCTTTTCCAGCAGACTCACATCCGAGAGCTCATTTGTCTGGATGTCAGATTTGTTCCCGGGAAAAAAAACAAACAATGCAGGTTCGTTTGTCAAGAGACTTGGATTTCTATCTTTTTTCAGTTTTAGACCTTCTCCCTTGGAAAGGAATCTCACCGATGATTGTTGTTTATATATATATATATATATATATATATATATATATATATATATATATATATATATATATATATATATATATATATATATATCTTTTTTTTATTTTGTTTTGTCGCTGAATATATATAAAATATATTCACAAATATAGTGCATATGCACTTTCATAGAACACATAATGTCCTCCAACAGCAAGGAATCGAACCCGGGACTTTTTGCGTGGTAGGTGGGAACGCTAATCGCTCGTCTATGATCACCTCTAACAGGCAAATGACTATTTGAGTCTGCAGAACAAGCGAATCTGAATATCAGTCCATGTTCCATTGGTTGCTTTTTTCGCTTCCTGGGCGAAATAAAGTCTTGCTAATTACAGTAACGTTAGAGAAAAAATTTGAAAAAAAGAAAATTAGAATGATATTACCGGAAGTTGATACTCTAAGATGACATTAAAATTTTGAGTCAAATGTTTCCAGAATGTCGCGTCAGTATACTATCTTTATGATCACTCCGTCAAGTGTGTCGTGAAAATTTCTTGGAGAAGGTGAATGACCTCGCTGTTAGCTCCTGTGTAATTATATCACACTGGGAGGAATAGCATACGTCATGGAAAGTAGGATGACAGGAATGATTACTTTATTATGCAGACAAAACCTTTCCCAGTGTTGAGCAAGATCCTTTACACAGAACCATTTACAAACATGATGACCACTGACTGCACACATCCCTCTCCTTATCCTGGTTAGTTCTTGCAAGAAGCACATGACATGAGTATTGTATGGTTATTATGCAGTGAATGAAGGATACATTATGGTCAGAGGGGAAATTTTCATTTCTTGTCTTTAGACGATGTATATACTAAGAAAAACCAGGAATACTGGGCAAGATTAGAAATATATTCATTATGAGGGAGACATTGCACGAAATCTTCAACACTGAGCAAAATAACATTAAATTGGGAATACTCCTTTCCCGTGTCGTGATCTATATAGGAAAGGAAATTCCTGAAAATTAGTTTTCGTAATATGTAAAATGGACTCCTCTGATGTGCTGGGACTCTAGTCATCGTTAACAATCACTCCACATTAACCCCAGACTATAATAAATGCAATTCAAGAGACGTCAGTAGTTTAGCTCACATTTTCAAGCATAATGTGAGATGTTTTCCATTTATCATAACACCTAATGACCATGATGGACGTAGAAGCTGGTGCTCCTCCTGGAAAAACTTCGCTGGGTTAATATTCTTTCTTTAGAGTTCAATATGACCAGGGATCAAAGGTGATATTATAGGAGAACAGGAATCTTTAAAAGAGAGACAAAGAAATATGAAAATAATTATATCTTGAGGACGAACACACAAGCACATTTTCCAGACCTTACTCTGCACATGCTTGCACAAATATATTCATAAAACACACAAGCACATGTGCATGACTTCCAGTTTATACATCCACACATCCACACACACACACACACACACACACACACACACACACACACACACACACACACACACAGTATGGCAAAAGAGATGAAACCAAACTCAAAAGCTGTTGTAATGTCTAAAGGCTATATAGTTGCCCCACCTTAGAATAGAGAAGAGTGAGGGTGACTTGATCGCATCCTTTATGTTTTCAAAACGGATTGATGATGTATACAACGAACAGTTCTTTGAGGGATGTAGGGATGGAGCAAACATAAGAGTGGTGGATGAGTGGAAATCAATGACTGAGGACTGGCTTAATGAAGACAGCATACATAAATTTCAGAAGGTATACGAGAGGAAAGAATGTTTAAGAGAGTAAAATTCCCTCTCCATACAGTACAGTTAGGTAATTACAAATAGGTAATAACACATACACGCACACACACACACACACACACACACACACACACACACACACACACACACATCCCCATCAATGCAAAGGAAAAGTATACAGCTGTAGTGAGGTACGGACAAACTGCACGTACCTCCTGATACAAGACTGATAGAGAAAAAGTAATGTTCGACTCTGGAGACTGAAGAAGAGGGAAGAAGTTTCTTCGTTAAAGAAACTTCAGTAGTGTTGGCCGCTCCAGCTCACCTGTGTCGTCGCCTTAACTTTCCTAACCATTTTTACCTGACACATAACTTTCCCCATCCTCAGGGAAATGGAGAATTGCATACAGTCTATTATATTGAACCTTAGGAGTGGCGTCCGGCATTAAGCAAACTGTGTTTATTAAGTGAACTGAGTTTGGGATATGGCTGTCGTACATTGTATTACCGTATCCTCTTGACTCATCTTAGTCTTTATTGTATCCATGCCTCATTTGAGAAATGTATATATATACGGAAGCCCAGAGAATGTCAGTAGTGGACTTGAAGAGAAGTATTTTTTATTTCTGTTTTTCAAACAAATTTGTCTTCCTCTCAACTATTTCCTTCATATTAGGTTGGAGAGACCCAAGCCTTCCTGCCCTTACCACTACTACCAGTTTCCTAGGAAAACACAGGCCACCTTCCTCTTACCACTATCATCCACCCGGATAGACACAGGCCACCTTCCCGTTACCACCACCACCATGAAGACTGGCACACAAGCATCATCCTATTGGCCATCAACAACAACCAGGTGAAACAACTGGTGATCTCCCGCCTTACCATTACCAGCACATCTGTCCTGCCCTCCACCTACCATCTGGGCCCCTACTATGGCAGCTTCCACTGCAGCTCCTCATATCTGGGACATCGATGCCGATAACCTAATTGAGAAGCTGATGCGGAGGATTTTGGCTTATGAAACGTCGATATGGAAATTAACTCTGACAACTGGGGTAGATTTATTTTTTTCTCAAAAAACGAAGGATTTGAATTTGGCTTGTATGTATGGCTGTCTGCCCCCCCTTCCCCCCCTCTCTCTCTCTCTCTCTCTCTCTCTCTCTCTCTCTCTCTCTCTCTCTCTCTCTCTCTCTCTCTCTCTCTCTCTCTCTCTCTCTCTCTCTCTCTCTCTCTCTCTCTCTCTCTCTCTCTCTCGAGTTTACTTTTATAAGTTGCTGCTTCTGATATTTATCTTTATTATTGTTAGCTAACACGGCTCGGGCAACTGAAGCTGTATTCAAGGCCATCTCATTATCGCTGCCCACATATATATATATATATATATATATATATATATATATATATATATATATATATATATATATATATATATATATATATATATATATATATTTTTTTTTTTTTTTTTTTTTTTATACTTTGTCGCTGTCTCCCGCGTTTGCGAGGTAGCGCAAGGAAACAGACGAAAGAAATGGCCCAACCCCCCCCCCCCCATACACATGTACATACACACGTCCACACACGCAAATATACATACCTACACAGCTTTCCATGGTTTACCCCAGACGCTTCACATGCCTTGCTTCAATCCACTGACAGCACGTCAACCCCTGTATACCACATGACTCCAATTCACTCTATTTCTTGCCCTCCTTTCACCCTCCTGCATGTTCAGGCCCCGATCACACAAAATCTTTTTCACTCCATCTTTCCACCTCCAATTTGGTCTCCCTCTTCTCCTCGTTCCCTCCACCTCCGACACATATATCCTCTTGGTCAATCTCTCCTCACTCATTCTCTCCATGTGCCCAAACCATTTCAAAACACCCTCTTCTGCTCTCTCAACCACGCTCTTTTTATTTCCACACCTCTCTCTTACCCTTACGTTACTTACTCGATCAAACCACCTCACACCACACATTGTCCTCAAACATCTCATTTCCAGCACATCCATCCTCCTGCGCACATCTCTATCCATAGCCCACGCCTCGCAACCATACAACATTGTTGGAACCACTATTCCCTCAAACATACCCATTTTTGCTTTCCGAGATAATGTTCTCGACTTCCACACATTTTTCAAGGCTCCCAAAATTTTCGCCCCCTCCCCCACCCTATGATCCACTTCCGCTTCCATGGTTCCATCCGCTGACAGATCCACTCCCAGATATCTAAAACACTTCACTTCCTCCAGTTTTTCTCCATTCAAACTCACCTCCCAATTGACTTGACCCTCACCCCTACTGTACCTAATAACCTTGCTCTTATTCACATTTACTCTCAACTTTCTTCTTCCACACACTTTACCAAACTCAGTCACCAGCTTCTGCAGTTTCTCACATGAATCAGCCACCAGCGCTGTATCATCAGCGAACAACAACTGACTCACTTCCCAAGCTCTCTCATCCACAACAGACTTCATACTTGCCCCTCTTTCCAGGACTCTTGCATTTACCTCCCTTACAACCCCATCCATAAACAAATTAAACAACCATGGAGACATCACACACCCCTGCCGCAAACCTACATTCACTGAGAACCAATCACTTTCCTCTCTTCCTACACGTACACATGCCTTACATCCTCGATAAAAACTTTTCACTGCTTCTAACAACTTGCCTCCCACACCATATATTCTTAATACCTTCCACAGAGCATCTCTATCAACTCTATCATATGCCTTCTCCAGATCCATAAATGCTACATACAAATCCATTTGCTTTTCTAAGTATTTCTCACATACATTCTTCAAAGCAAACACCTGATCCACACATCCTCTACCACTTCTGAAACCGCACTGCTCTTCCCCAATCTGATGCTCTGTACATGCCTTCACCCTCTCAATCAATACCCTCCCATATAATTTACCAGGAATACTCAACAAACTTATACCTCTGTTTATTTATTTATATTTACTCTGTTTTGTCGCTGTCTCCCTCGTCAGCGAGGTAGCGCATGGAAACAGACGAAAGAGTGGCCCATCCCACCTACATACACACGTATATACATACACGTCCACACACGCAAATATACATATCTATACATCTCAATATACACATATATACACACACAGACATATACATATATACACATGTACATAATTCATAGTCTGCCTTTATTTATTCCCATCGCCACCTCGCCACACATGGAATAACAACCCCCTACCCCCTCATGTGTGCGAGGTAGCGCTAGGAAAAGACAACAAAGGCCACATTCGTTCACACTCAGTCTCTAGCTGTCATGTAATAATACCCGAAACCACAGCTCCCTTTCCACATCCAGGCCCCACACAACTTTCCATGTTTTACACCAGACGCTTCACATGCCCTGGTTCAATCCATTGACAGCACGTCGGCCCCGGTATACCACATCGTTCCAATTCACTCTATTCCTTGCCCGCCTTAACCCTCCTGCATGTTCAGGCCCCGATCACTCAAAATCTTTTTAACTCCATCTTTCCACCTCCAATTTGGTCTTCCACTTCTCCTCGTTCCCTCCACCTCTGACATATATATCCTCTTGGTCAATCTTTCCTCACTCATTCTCTCCATGTGACCAAACCATTTCAAAACACCCTCTTCTGCTCTCTCAACCACACTCCTTTTATTTCCACACATCCCTCTTACCCTTACATTACTTACTCGATCAAACCACCTCACACCACATATTGTCCTCAAACATCTCATTTCCAGCACATCCACCGTCCTCCGCACAACTCTATCCATAGCCCACGCCTCGCAGCCATACAACATTGTTGGAACCACTATTCTTTCAAACATACCCATTTTTGCTTTCCGAGACAATGTTCTCGACTTCCACACATTCTTCAAGCCTCCCAGAATTTTCGCCCCCTCCCCTACCCTATGATTCACTTCCGCTTCCATGGTTCCATCCGCTGCCAGATCCACTTCCAGATATCTAAAACACTTTACTTCCTCCAGTTTTTCTCCATTCAAACTTACCTCCCAATTGACTTGACCCTCAACCCTACTGTACCTAAATATTCTGCTCTTATTCACATTTACTCTTAACTTTCTTCTTTCACACACTTTACCAAACTCAGTCACCAGCTTCTGCAGTTTCTCACATGAATCAGCCACCAGCGCTGTATCATTAGCGAACAACAACTGACTCACTTCCCAAGCTCTCTCATCCCCAACAGACTGCATACTTGCCCCTCTTTCCAAAACTCTTGCATTCACCTCTCTAACGACCCCATCCATAAACAAATTAAACAACCATGGAGACATCACACACCCCTGCCGCAAACCTACATTCACTGAGAACCAATCACTTTCCTCTCCTCCTACACGTACACATGCCTTACATCCTCGATAAAAACTTTTCCCTGCATCTAACAACCATGGAAAGCTGTGTAGGTATGTATATTTGCGTGTGTGGACGTATGTATATACATGTGTATGGGGGTGGGTTGGGCCATTTCTTTTGTCTGTTTCCTTGCGCTACCTCGCAAACGCGGGAGACAGCGACAAAGCAAAAAAAAAAGAAAAAAAAAAAAAAAATATATATATATATATATATATATATATATGTATATATATATATATATATATATATATATATATATATATATATATATATATATATACAGGGTGTTAAAAAACGACAGGTACAAAATTTGACAGTAGACAGGGACACCCAAAGCAAACAGTTTTTCAAGAATACCAAAAATTGCAAAACTAGTTAGTATTCGAGATACTGAGCTTTAAGGTTTTAACTTGACACCTATTCACAAGCATTTTCATTTCTAACCGATGATATAGTGAAAAATGAAACAAATATTGTGTAAACATATGTATTATTGATCACAATCTAAAATAGCTGTTCGAAGTGTCTGCCTTCTGATTCAATGCAGACCTGACACCTCCTCTGAAAGGACTGCTGGACACGAGACAACATTCTTGGATCTTCTGCAGTGATTTCTTGATTAGAAAAATGTGCCATGTTGTCACCACCACGACGTGCAACGGTGAACTAATTCGTAAACACCGAGTGTTGCCACACCTTAATCAACCGAGTGTTGCCAGATTGTAAGCTAATATTACATTTAAAGTTTACAGTTCAGACATACCAAAGTTAAAACTTTAAAGCTCAGTATCTCGAAAACTAACTAGTTTTGCAATTTTTGGTATTCTTGAAAAAGTGTTTGCTTTGGGTGTCCCTGTCTACTGTCAAATTTTGTACCTGTCGTTTTTTAACACCCTCTATATATATATGTATATAAATATATATATATGTATATATATATATATATATATATATATATATATATATATATATTATTATTTCTTTATTTTGCTTTGTCGCTGTCTCCCGCGTTTGCGATGTAGCGCAAGGAAACAGACGAAAGAAATGGCCCAACCCACCCCCATACACAATGCACATACATACACGTCCACACACGCAAATATACATACCTATACATCTCAATGTACACATATATATACACACACAGACACATACATATATACCCATGCACACAATTCACACATTCTGCCTTTATTCATTCCCATCGCCACCTCGCCACACATGGAATACCATCCCCCTCCCCCCTCATGTGTGCGAGGTAGCACTAGCAAAAGACAACAAAGGCCCCATTCATTCACACTCAGTCTCTAGCTGTCATGCAATAATGCCCGAAACCACAGCTCCCTTTCCACATCAAGGCTCCACAGAACTTTCCATGGTTTACCCCAGACGCTTCATATTCATATATCCTCTTTCCTACTTTGTCTACTCATTTAGCTATATTTCATGTTTCAAGTAAGGTCTGGCCGCAAGTAGGACATTTGTCCTTGACTGGAGATATTGCTTCCCTTCAACAGAGTATATGTATCATTGTTTTCGTGAGACGTCAGCGCGTGTCCCAGCCCATGGCACCTACTCGCGCGGCATATAGGAGTCTCGTAGGATCATGTCTGATATGCTAGACAGCCATGTTTTTGATACATGATGACTGGATTAATGCTCACTTCTAAAAGAAAGCAGCCGTTCACAGAAACCAACTTTAATCATATAGATCTCACAATATAGAAGAAACACATATAGTGTAAGCCGAGCCTCTGAACCTTGCGTTTTTTTATATCTTTAGTTATAGATATGAATAGTGCTGGACAATCTGGAAGGAATAGAGGCGTTGTTCAGCAAATATCCGAAATATTTTTGTTTTCACATTGAGAGAGAGAGAGAGAGAGAGAGAGAGAGAGAGAGAGAGAGAGAGAGAGAGAGAGAGAGAGAGAGAGAGAGAGAGAGAGAGAGAGAGAGAGAGAGAGAGAGAGAGAGAGAGAGAGAGAGAGAGAGAGCTCTTGTCTTCGGAACTCTGGTCTTAGAGTTGTAGAATGACTTCCCTTTTTGGTTTTGAAAATACTTGGATATTACAGTAAATATCTGAATGTGAAAAAATGAAATATGTGGAAAACTTTCTCCTCATGAGGATTTATGTTCACAGATTGAAAGAAACGGAAGGGAGGACGTTGTAAGTGGAGGCATATTGATCTGAGAAGCTCAGGAAAAGCGTCATTTCTTCTGTCACGAGAATATTTCACCAGAGTCGCTCTGGTCAGAACCCTTCTGTAGGTAAACGGAGTGTTCCGCCGGGGACGTCGTTCAGCCTTGGCTCACAGCCTCTCATCCTGCAACACGTTATGTTACGAGGCAAACAACTCATAACCGACTCTCTTGAGCTCACCGGTTCACAGCGAGGATGGTATCTATGTACAGTTTTTCGTTACGTTTCGGCTACAGAGAGAAAGCACCTAACAGGGGAAAAGTGCCGACCCACGAATCCCTACGACGAGACATTGTTTGGCACACTGCTGGCAAGTCGTGCTCATCGCTCACTGACACGCACAGAGAAAGAGACTGAGGGAGAGTGTGTGATTCAAACGGAAGCAATAATGAACTTGATGTAAGTCACTGACTATGACAGTGGTATGTGTACCACAATGGTGGCTATAGATGAAAAAAGAATCGACCAACACACCGGGGATGATGAACAATATGGTTGACTGTGGACTAACTCTCGACACTCATCTACATCATCTACGAAATTCACATTGTATAGCCATACTTAAAAGAATACGTTGACATGGTTGGACTTTGTATTAAACTCATAATTCTCATACATCCATTGGATATATCATTCCCAATAGTTTCTTTAAATTTCTTGCATGTTGCAAACACGCTTTACTTTACAATGTTGACCTGCAGAATGTGATAATCAGATGATCGTGTGATAAGATGGGTCAACAGGGAAGTCCCTAAGTTATCCCTGACCAGAACCACCGACAAATTACCTTCCTGTGAGATTTGTCTCTTATCATCTTGCTTGGTAGATCACATATAACATATATTGATCAACGGTGGAAGGCAATGTCCCTATCACAACAGCCGACATTCCCAGTGGGAAATATATTCCTTCATAGTCAACACAGCTAGACTGGCACATCTCTACTGCAATTCTTGATGATCCCTGTAAAGGGTCATTAGTACCGTCATGGATACAGTCCAGGTAACATGTTGCTCAAGGATCTTGGAGGTCTCCCAGCCATTCAGAGTTATAATCGTAAAGCAGATTTCTCGGTGTCAAATACCTAACCTCCTTCTGCACACAGTCCTTGGCATTTGTGTTGTTAATATTCTTAGTAATCTGTCCAGTGCTGTGTCTATCACCGTCTTTGGCTCAGTTCCTCATTCTCCTCTTCGTCCAATGTCTTCTTTTCATTTTTCTTTTCGAATTCCTTTCGGTAGGGCTCTCCAACATTCTTTGCATCCTGCTCGAAATAATTCCGAACACATTTTCCGAGTGTCAGTGGCATTCATAAACTCTCTCTGATAGAGCTACTTGCAAAATCACTGGTATGGCTTCGGGCAGTATCAGACAAGACCACTGAGTTTATTTGGGATAATCATTGGCAATCCTGTCACCATTACGTGTAAAGTCTTTCTCTTTTCTGTTTGCATGTTTACAGGCGACTCTTCTTGGCACGCCACTGATATGTTGCCAGGAACAGCAACTGACACTGTTCTACTGTACTTGGGTCCCATGTAAGATCAGTATAACAGTCTCTAGTACAGCTCCGCTTTCATTTACTGTCAGTGTAATCCTAGCACTCACTCGTACAGTCAGTGTAATCCTAGCACTCACTCGTACAGTCAGTGTAATCCTAGCACTCACTCGTACAGTCAGTGTAATCCTAGCACTCACTCGTACAGTCAGTGTAATCCTAGCACTCACTCGTACAGTCAATGTAATCCTAGCACTCACTCGTACAGTCAATGTAATCATAGCACTCACTCGTACAGTCAGTGTAATCCTAGCACTCACTCGTACAGTCAGTGTAATCCTAGTACTCACTCGTACAGTCAATGTAATCCTAGCACTCACTCGTACAGTCAATGTAATCATAGCACTCACTCGTACAGTCAGTGTAATCCTAGCACTCACTCGTACAGTCAGTGTAATCCTAGTACTCACTCGTACAGTCAATGTAATCCTAGCACTCACTCGTACAGTCAGTGGGACAGTCACTGAAGCCTCACTAGATCATTCACCGGTTTAGTTCCTGTTGTAGCCGCTACGCTGACAAACACCACATTGGTCCACACTGCGAGACTAGAAAATTCATTTTTCTGGAGTTCGATCAGATTGAAAATTCCAGCCAGAGTGCCGAAACCACTCCAGCACTTCTCAATATTTTCGCGTTTTTCCTTTTAGTGATGTGAGGCATAATCAGGATCTAGTAGTTGAAACACAGTTTCATCATTGTCAACTGTACACATTGATTTGTCTGTGACAGATTTGGGATGCTGAATGAGGAAGTTTCAAAGTATATCTGGTTTAAAGGAATTTTGGTAAACGCTCTATCCACACAGATTTCCTGTCTGAAAGATTAAGATATGGAATCAGCTCTAAGCTGAGATATAAGTTACTATTAATCAGCTCTAAGCTGAGATATAAGTTACTATAAATCAGCTCTAAGCTGAGATATAAGTTACTATAAATCAGCTCTAAGCTGAGATATAAGTTAGTATTAATCAGCCCTAAGCTGAGCTACGATAATTAGTAATACCTAACTGATCAAGATACTACTCATTTCTGTACCATCGACCAGCGTTTCACCCATGGTCCATACGGGCATAACTCAGACAGCTGAGCTCAACATTCATTCAGTACATTCCATTTTCTCCTATAAGCGAACTCCGAAATTTTATGTATTTCTAGTAGTCACGTAATTATAGTTTCCACACTGTGATGTTTGGATGATACTCTTAATGTTCATATCTCCAAAAACAAAGGAGACCGTAACAGATGTTGCAATAATGATCTAAACCCTCTACACGGAGACACAAGCTGTGCTTTACATGAACGTTTTTCTGAAGTTTGGTAGCATTATACAAACACTGAGAGAAAGAACATAGAATAACACTATCAAACAACATTACAGCGTAAGCAAGAACGGAAGGACCTCACAGGTTAATCACCTCATTTGTAATCATTTTCTCAAGGAAATAGCGATCATATTGAATCAAATAAGAAGCTTTTCTCATCTTTGTCGTCAGTTTCTTCTTACCTTGTGCCATGACCGTCCTAAAATGATCATTGAAAATATGCCTAGATTAGATATTTCCCTTCTATTCACACTGACAGTTAGCTGTCCTTTGATCATATATCATTAGTTACAAGTCTTAGACACTAGTAAACAGTTGTTTAAATCTTGCCTCTGTCCAACCCTCGCCTTTTGCTCGCCAGGTCATCGGCATCGCCTCCGCGATCAATACAATTACTTTACAGAAATCTGAGACATTTATAAGACCAGGAAGGACAAGCACACTCTAATACTACTGTGATCTCTCTCCCGTTGTGACGGTGTCAGGAGAGTTCAATCTATACTTTAATACCGACAAATTAAGGTCTTGAGCCAACAAGAAATCGTCCTAAAGAGATGCGAATTAAAAAACACTGATCCGGTCATTTTGTAGATAAATACCGTCTTTGTCGAACCCAGAGCCTCTCTAACGACCCTACGAGGTCCCCGTGCAGTACGAATCACCGGAGCTCAGGTAAGGACACTTTCAAAAGCTCTGTCATTATCATCCTGTCTTACAGACGGAATCATTATACGTTCAGCTACTTTTTAAACGTGGCTCAAACTCCCGTCCTACTTGCCTGGCTGAGGCTACATATATGATGTTTCAGAGCACAACACGTCAGTCTTAGAAACCTTCACCTTGTTGTAGTCAAAGTGTAAACTGTGCAGCAATTTTTATCCTTGAAACTAGACAAGCACTTTGTTAACCTGCATTGTCACCGCTGCAACCATCTCATATTTGTAGACTTTTCCTATTATGCAAATTCAATGCGTTCTTGCAAAGTTGTCTCATTCAACAGAAGGATATTGAAAAAATTTCTCATAATCCCTGACCATTACCTACTTTCCCGGATCCTGTTACCTGAGATGAAATTTGCTCTGCCGCCATTATGAATGATAAGAGAACAAAGGTATAATCAAGATGGAATAAAATTCTCGATCCAATGGCTATTCAACATCCATTATCGTCGACTGGATGATGGAGGAAAGAAAACAGTGGCATCAGATTCTCAGGGCAACAACAACGGTCATTCCATATCTTTTGCTTTTCATAAAATGAAAACAAAAACAAAAATAAAAGTCAATAACATGCCTTCAAGGACAATGTCAACTTTGTGTTTTTCTGACCAGACTGCACGATTTCCTGAAGTCCAAAGACAATAGATGTGGCTGGTTAGTTGTAGTCTTTTGGAAAGGAAGGAATTGAGCAATATTGGAATGATAATACATGATGCACAATCTTGACCGACTAATAAATATCATCTGCCTCCATCTGTTATCATATTCTCATTATCATCATTTAATATTAATACTTTCTGATAAAAAATGTGACAAGCAAACTTGTCGGAGTAATATTTTCCCAGCACCGCCCTCACTAACCAGGACGTGATGGATATTGTCGGTACCAAAACTAAGTTAATCAACTCCCTCTGACCTCGTCACAGGTTCCAGCAATGAAGTGGTTGCTTCCCGGTGGAGGGCGTCGCTCGAGTGATAGACTCCACACACTGATGTCAAAAGCCTGGCCAACACCTGAGGCCTGGCCTGGGTCCTGGTAGCGGCTGGCGTTATTAGTTTACCTCGTTGATGTGTCATGTAGAGTGTAGTGTCTACCTCACACTACACTAGTATTGTAATTTCCTTGATTACACCACAGCCTCTTGCACTACACCGTAGCCATCTCTATGGCACTAACTCCTTCGACATGACTAAGTCACACGATAGCTTCCTATATTAATGAAAGTAGTCCATCGTCACGTCATAATCTCCGCTTCACACCACAGACAGTCTCCTGCGCCACCTAGTAACCAAATGTACTTCATCACATCTACAGTATCTGTACAACATTACAGATTTACCTGGAATATATCGCCTCTTGTGCAGTATACTAGACTTCTCTATCACACCACATTTGTGTCTTGGCGACCATGGAACCCTTCACGTCACACCACAGCAACATACACCGTATCATTCACCTTGTGCTGAGCCATGTGTGCACCACACCAGTCCTCTGCATCATACCGCATCACGTCGCGTCATGATAACCATAGTCGTGTACAGCATACCATAACGTCACATATACCATAGCACCTCCACTAACGGCATCTATGGAACCTTTACATTAATTGATTGTGTCATACGTGACACTACACGATGAAACCTTGAGTTAGAACCCCTACTGAGTCCTTGATATCAGTGTTTTTTTTCGTGCATCACAGCACATCACGCCAGGTAGAGCCGTAACATCCACAGAGCCCTCCACGTCACACTACATCGTCATACATCACACTACACCCTCACAATCGGTCATTCTTAGCAAACCATTATTCTATGATAGATATTTTTCTTCTCAATCGTAGATTTACATAAAACTTTAGAGTGAAAATGTACCCTTGATATATCCCGGAGAAGTGTGCATAACTAAAATGCCAGACATAATCATGCTAATTCATCTTTTTTCTACCGTTATGAAACAATCTATATGCAAAACATATTTTAACATGAACCACTAGATATGTACATCCATATATCACGTTCATAACTTTGATCCAAAAAGTTTACATGGTCATAATGGATTCAAAGTAGACTGATACAATACAAAGAGACAAAATTCCTACTGCTCTCCTACAGACACCTTCTTTACAAATACATCAGGAACCAGCCCATGTAATATGATGGTTAACGGGGAAAGTTGTACAACTTAAATCATTCTTTCTTTTCTCTCACATCGGCTCTGGCCTCGATAGCGATGTCCGTGACTGGAACCACTGTCATAAGATACATTTTGTATGACACTTGCAACTGCCATGAAGACATTAGGTATGACACCCGTGACTGTCATAAAGACATGACACCTTCGGCTAACAAGCACACCAAACTGAGCTTAGGGCAATCCAACCTCGCGAAAAGATGCAGTTTTGACACAAGGCTTGGCACACCTCAGTCACTGCTACATCTGCCCCTTGATCAAAGTTTGGTGAACTAAGTATTAAAATTCAGCTCGACCGGTATGAAAATCACATGGTCACTCCTTAGAACTCAGAAGAAAACGTGGTGTGAGAACTTAAGGTTCCAGGCGATCCAGAATGTGCCATGTGCATATTCATGGCAGGCCGTAACTTCCGCGGTAAAACTGGGTCAGGAATGTTACAGTGGGAGAAAAAGAATCAAGCACAATATATGGCAACATCAGCTGTAGTGTGGGGCACTATGTTGGTCCAAATGGGTAACACGTTGTATGACAAGTAAGGTCCATAACTCATGCTGTTGAACATCTGTTTTAGAGCTTTAATCTTTAACCATCGGCCTTCCTCCTGTCTCCTGCTCCAATTTCCCTTAAACTTATGTTACGAAGTTAAACAATTTCCCCCTCAGAGAAAATTCACTTATTTCCACAACGAATTTTCTTTGCCAAGAGAACATTTCGCCGCATCCAGTGTTACCTCGACATTTTGTTTCTCAGACTTCTTGAGTGATTACTTGCCCAAGACTGTACACCCCACGTATTCATGTGATGAGTTTACGTACATCTTCACATTAAGAACAACAATATTTCTTCGCACGTTGACCTACCACCTCTCTCGGTTCAACAGAATCTTATTGCTGAACATCCTATCCTTGTTCATGCTCCCAAAGGGTGTTGATAGATTAATATGACTAATCTATATTATCCAGATATAATCAAACTGATAAGATTACCTGCCAATAAAAAGCCCAGTCAAACAACTGATCTGTCAGTACATAAAATACAGTGACAGAGCTTGTTTTACACACCAGTGCTAATGGACCTGATCCTCTTATTTCTATTTAGGAGAGAAGCTGCTTGCAAACAATTAAAACATTTACGAAAGTTATATTTGGATTTTATAGCGGCTTATAGGATATACAAGCGAGACTCCACTCACCAGAGTCCAGCTATTTTTATGGTATATCACAACCAACTGAACTGAGAGGAACACAAATCATTGGTACAAGAAAAGATCTACAACACAAAATATCGATTGAAAGTGAAAAATTGATGGATATGATTTTTATGTTACATCCAAATCTTACTGTGTGTTTTCATCAGAAAGACCAAAGTTACTCAAAATAAGTCGGACAGACAAAAAGGTATTAAAGGTTACTCTTTTAAAGATGTTACAATACTCGATATACTTATTAACTGATTGTCATACCAGATACAGTATCAACTCTCACCAGATCATAAGAAGCAAAGCTTTATCATCATCTCCCAGCAATAACCTCTGCTGGAAATTCATAGAATCTCAAATGTTCCCAGAGACGTCAAGAACAAAGAAATGAAACCCAGTACACAAAAGTATACATTCCAATAGCCTCTACAATTATTGGCTAACATCTGACCTACCAGTTCTGCCTCAAGCACCTGATAGGATCATCTCCAGGCATATCCACTGCTGCAATACCAAGGAGTGATATTTTGAACTCAAATTATGGCAATAACTAATGATACTATCGTATGAAGTCAATATACCGCCAGGCATTTTGTTGACTTGCGATGTCTTTGATACAACTAAGTACAAAAATTTTCCTCCCATAATAGCTGACTATGGTACTAGTGGTCACTTCTGTGTGTATATAACATCTTAATAGACTGCAAACGCCAGAATGCAACCTTAAGAGACAGTATGTTAACTATCCTTACAATAGACCAAGGCCTAACTTAAAACAATATTCTACCTTCCGTCTATCAGTGCATTCTCTTATATATCTATGATCTTCGCCAGGTATTTTAAGATTCAAACTGAAGACTGTTCTCTTTGCTCATCGACACAACACTTCTGCTATCTTTGTTTCAAGGTTATCTGAGCTTTCCATTAAATGTACTTTTATTCCATTTAGTAATGATAGTATATATTTCTATTCAATATGTATGTCAATCTGTTGTAAAATGTTTTCTACTCCTAGCGATAGAACCGAAGCCGGGAGAAGAGTTGCCTCGTAAGCCAAGGACAGCTGTAGCATCGTGATGGCTGGAGGCAGATACAGCATGGTAATGACCAGGGACGGCTGCAGCATGGTGATGGCAAGGGACAGCTGCCACATAGTGATGGCCAGGTAAGCAACATGATGATGGCCAGAGACAGACCAGATAAGCAACATGGCGATGGCATGATGCAGGGGCAGCTGCCACATAGTGATGGCCAGGTAAGCAACATGATGATGGCCAGAGGCACCAGATAAGCAACATGGCGATGGCATGATGTAGAATTCCGGTATGATCAAGACCAGAGGTTCCATGGTGTTGTGGTCAGAAGTACGTCATCTGGAGGCGATCAAGTCCCACCACAGTAAAGGCTTCCCACTGGTTCCATCACTGCGGAAATTGGTTGGTGTCATAAATATCAGGATTACGACCTTAAATGACTTCTCAAAACCAGATTTAACAGAACGCGGAGGAGAACGGCAGTTATATTTTACTGCAGGCAATTTCTCGCACGACCGGATGTCTATAACAACGTTTTGAGATTTTCTATTATAAAAATATCTCTCGCTGAAAAATCCCAAACATTATGAAAGAAACTTCCGGTGTGGTCGCCGTTTTCGTTCCTTTTGAAATCTAATCAAACGTTGACTGATTACATATTTGTTCGTGTACTAAGAAGTATCTTACCAAGTTTCTCTACCATAGTCAATATATAAAAGGAAATATAAAGTTTCATAGATAACACAGACCCAAGGTCCAAGCTGAAAAAAAAATACTTGTTTGCCGTTGGCCATATGATATCTTAGGAAGACCAATGTCAGACATCTACAAGTTTGCGTATTTAGGAATGCGTCGACTCTTTCATCAATGTACTCTTGTGGAAGATAGAAAATTTTACAGATGGTCAAAGAAACTCAGAAAGAGATAAAAAGTTGAAATCTTTCCACTGGGACAAGTCTCTTCGAGTTTTCGAGTCGGACTTTGTGATTACTTTCTCTAGCCTCTTAACTTAAGATGGACTTCTAAAGAAACGTGTCTGTTTTATCGCGATCTGAAATGGGGAAGTGAAGCGAGAAGGTCAGCTACATGTGGAACTTCTTGACCTTAGAAGAAAGCGAATTTCTGAGGTCACGAGCTCTGTAGGAACTTTGTGATCAGAAATAGAAATCAAATCTTTAATCTTCATACGCTGAAAACTTTAATAAACCAGAGAAAGTAACTACGTATATGGAATGGCGTATCGTTAAAAGAAAATCTTTTTTACTGAGATGATGAAAAATGTAATTGGAAATACTGAAATAAGCAGGTGGATGATTTTGTTTGTGGAGGTAGTGGGCATGGAGATCTGGTCCTCACATTGTGTGTCATCCTGGCCAGCGAAGATAAGAAGGCTGTAAAGATCGTGTATATTCGCGTGGAAGTTCTGGCATCACTTCAGTATACTAATTAAAGGCTGAAGATATGTCTGCGTGAAGTGAACGCTGTCTTCTCCTGATCCTCCACACGGAAATTGAAATGGAGTTGATAATGGTAGGCAGATGAATAGATAACTTTTGAGTTTCGAGAACAATGTGGGTAATTTTTTTCGAATGATGAAAAATATTCTATTAAGAGACGGCGTAACATATGACAGCTTACTGGGATATCTATATAAGATGTGGGTGGATCTAGTTTTAAAGAAAGACAGTAAGTCTAATACGCCAGATTACAGATTCTGAGTTATTCATTGAAACATAGATTGGTGACAATATGTTAGAAATCATTTCTTTTCTCTTTTCGAGGCAGTTCAGTGCATCTATTCTTGGGCTGTGGTTACGTTAAGTGGACAGAACTCTGATGATGTCGGACTTAAGCAATATCCATATAAACTCGCTCACTCCTCGTGTTTGAGCAGTTCTCGACATTTTGTGATACCTCGCTGTCTGAGCCCATGCTGGCGGCTCTACCAATAAATTTACATATTGATATTCGGCAGCTGTCACCAGCCAGCCAGTGGTCCTCCGAGGAAAGAGGCTTTCGTCCCTCGCATTATCTTACCCTCATTTTGGATATTGTGTGAAACAAGACGCAGCATTCCCTGTAGTGTTAGAGTGAGGACAAATACAGTAATCCCCAGTCCAGTAGTCAGTCCCAGGAAGTTGCATAACGAAGCTGGATGTTCCCTAGACAATGACAGAGATTATATACATACATATATATATATATATATATATATATATATATATATATATATATATATATATATATATATATATATATATATATATATATATATATATTCTTTCTTTTAAACTATTTGCCATTTCCCGCGTTGGCGAGGTAGCGTTAAGAACAGAGGACTGGGCCTTAGAGGGAATATCCTCACCTGGCCCCCTTCTCTGTTCCTTCTTTTGGAAAATTAAAAAAAAAGAAACGGGAGGGGAGGATTTCCAGCCCCCCGCTCCCTCCCCTTTTAGTCGCCTTCTACGACACGCTTTGTCGCTGTCTCCCGCGTTTGGGAGGTAGCGCAAGCAAACAGACGAAAGAAATGGCCCAACCCACCCCCATAAACATGTATATACATACACCCCCACACACGCAAATATACATACCCATACATCTCAATGTGCACATATATATACACACACAGACATATACATATATACACATGCACACAATTCACACTGTCTGCCTTTATTCATTCCCATCGCCACCTCGCCGCACATGGAATAACATCCCCCTCCCCCTTCATGTGTGCGAGGTAGCGCTAGGAAAAGACAACAAAGGCCCCATTCGTTCACACTCAGTCTCTAGCTGTCATGCAATAATGCCCTAAACCACAGCTCCCTTTGCACATCCAGGCCCCACAGAACTTTCCATGGTTTACCCCAGACGCTTCACATGCCCTGATTCAATCCATTGATAGCACGTCGACCCCGGTATACCACATCGATCCAATTCACTCTATTCCTTGCCAGCCTTTCACCCCCCTGCATGTTCAGGCCCCAATCACTCAAAATCTTTTTCACTCCATCTTTCCACCTCCAATTTGGTCTCCCACTTCTCCTCGTTCCCTCCACCTCCGACACATGTATCCTCTTGGTCAATCTTTCCTCACTCATTCTCTCCATGTGCCCAAACCACTTCAAAACACCCTCTTCTGCTCTCTCAACCACGCTTTTCTTATTTCTACATATCTCTCTTACCCTATTATTATTTACTTAATCAAACCACCTCACACCACATATTGTCCTCAAACATCTCATTTCCAGCACATCCACCCTCCTGCGCGCAACTCTATCCATAGCCCACGCCTCGCAACCATACAACATTGTTGGAACCACTATTCCTTCAAACATACCCATTTTTGCTTTCCGAGATAATGTTCTCAACTTCCACACGTTCTTCAAGGCTCCCAGAATTTTCGACCCCCTCCCCCACCCTATGATTCACTTCCGCTTCCATGGTTCCGTCCGCTGCCAAATCCACTCCCAGATATCTAAAATATATAACGTCATAATGTTGTAGTATTGTCTCAAGACATGATGTCAAAATAGTGGTTAAGGATATGGGTCGCTATCATCAGCCCAGCCGCAGTGTTGTGCCTCAGGAAGGTGACCAGTGCTGTATCGTCCTGGTCCACAGTACACATCAGTCATTTCTGCGAAATCTTATTCACCTCCAAGTGCCCGAATAAGAAGAAAAAAAGAAGAGAAATAGGAAAAAAGAATCTCACACAATTCCTTTATTATACAAAAAATTCTTTAATAGATCATTCAACTTCCTTCTCTCGTTTTTGCCGTTAGTTAATATCGTGTTTCCTCCTTTTCCCCCGCGTTCGATAATCCCAGCGAATCCGTCATGCTCACAATGATATATTTGGCTGATTGTGTCCGTGTCGACAGCGATGTCATTTGCACCTAAACAATTTTGGAGGAAAAAAGAAACGTATGAAACTGAATATCTATTCGGGGAGAAAAAATGTGATCCGAATACGCTATCACTGAAAAATGTCCGAAAAACTCATGTGAAGGAATAGAATATATATATCTATATATTCTCAGCGCAGAAAGTCTTCGTGTAGTGGGAACGGTAGTTTGAAAATGAAATAGATAAACCGCTGTGTAAGATTTCTCCAAAATTCTTGACAACATATTCACGCATGGGAGCAGTTGAGTTTAGCAGTCACCTTGCCTCTCATGACAATATGGGCTTAGCAACCGAGCGTCACAGTTTGTGCTTTGGAGACTCCAGGATGACGTATGCACTTAAAGCTCCGTAACTCCAGCAACAATAACATGCACAGTACAGCTGGTAATCTAAATGATGATATTATATCTGTTGCTGGTAGTGTTACGAAGGCGAAATATAAGTCTGTTCACCTCTTATGTTTACTGAACCGATTCTGTTTTACCTTGTAGAGTTTGTTAAGACATAATACCAACATGCAGCGGCAGGTGTTGTCATCTAGTTCCGATAAGCATGTTGGTGTGTTACCTTGTCTTAACCTTACATACGGTGTTGTGTTTACTCTGTACAATATACACACTGATGGAGATAATCTGAACCACGTAGAGTATATAGGGTTTGTCATGCATCGATGAAGGCAAATTTGTGGTTCCCTTGACTGCACACAGTAAGCTGGGCCATGCCAGAAGTCACAGACATTCCGTCATGTCAGTCCCGCAGCGAACATACTGCACCAAGGAGAGTGTAGACGAACGATAGATGTAGCTGCTGTACTGGACTACACGTGATGCTCCCACAACGTTGGTGCACACCTTGTGAGGAAGAATGATGAACATTACCTAAGATTATTATTTCTATCGTTAATGGGATGGCCTTGCTTTGGGCCTCAGCTGACCCTTCCGTCTCCACTAACAGAGATATATATATATTCATTTTCTTACCTTTCAGCTGAAGTGGCTACGACGGCCATATGCTCTGCAAGAAGTCAGTGTATATTTTTCCACGCAGCATACAGCAAGGTTTTGTACAAACTGTTCGGTCGACTTTTCACTCTCTCGCCAGTGTCAGTGTTGTGGAAGCCCATAACTTCAAATATGTCAACAAGAGTCGTCCACCCGTAACGTGACAAAACTGGTCGTGTCAGCATCACAGCGTTCCTGTGGTGTAACAGTGACCCAGGCTATGATATTCATAGGTGTGTGAGGTCATACTTACTCATTCGATGTATTGCAACACAACGGAAAGTTACCATTACTTGTCTGCGGATTTAGAAGATTTCTACACGAGTTGTGGGCGAGGGTAGGAACATAAAAAATGTTTACATAGCCCGAGTGGGGTAAAAACTGGTAATTATTGAAGGAGAGAGAGAGAGAGAGAGAGAGAGAGAGAGAGAGAGAGAGAGAGAGAGAGAGAGAGAGAGAGAGAGAGAGAGAGAGAGAGAGAGATGCTCTGAGATAAGGGGAAGAGTAATGCGAGCGTCGTTCGTATATCACACATTTCTCAGGAAGGAAGGGGCGATATAGAAAACTGTAGTGATAAGATATGTGGATAGCAGCAAAGACCTACATGATAGCAAGGGAGGTACAACCGCCCACCTACACACACACACACACACACACACACACACACACATTTATAACATTTCTCAGGAGATAAATATAATAAACACACCTTAACAGTGGGACCACCTACCGATATAATCGTATACGATGTACGATTATATACTACACCTGACGTACCTCACGTCAGAGGGCACAGAGGAAGACAACTGGAAGACGTAAATATAAAAACTTACGTCAGGGACAGTTACATAACGTTAGTGGAGACAACTGAGGAGAGGATAAGCAGCAGCAGAAGACTATATCGATAGTATAATGCAGTTGTCTACTGTATTGGTGTTGTAGTTTGTAAAGTATCATGAGCTTTATACTGTCAGTACTGACTGAGGATAGTCAGGCTAGCACATTACTGAGTAATGCGACTTTCAGACATTTGTGTGATATTTGACCAAATGGAGGGAGGTGGACAGGTGTAAAGCCATTGGAAGTAAGGGAAATACCATGAGAAACGTTATACTGATATGGTATACAATGCAGTAGGCATCCATCTTCCTCTTCCCTGATCATACAACGTGGTGCTGAGGGAACCAGACGTCGCTCAGCGAGTCCTCACCCACCTCAGTCCTCGATGATATTTACAAAGACTTTTCATGTTTGGTGTTGTTCTTAGTGTTGTTTGTTTCTCCATATGTGTTCAGAATATTGTCATAGATTGGTCTTATGCTTGTTACATAGATTAATCATGTGATTTACTTCCGTGTTTTCATGATACACATAAGCTACATTGAATTTAACGGAAAATAAATCATATAAAATTTACCATTTTCTTTCTGCTAATGTGGCGACAGAACAGTGATATAACTTACGACGCGACGTTTTTAAATGATCAATACTTGTTTTTAAAAGAAACGTTATCATGTTTGGCGAGGGTGAGAATATTTGATGTGTTGACCATCCAGATGCAAGTGGTGTAAACCACGTGAGATGTGTCGGTGACGTGTACTGCCTTCAGTACTGTGCTGGCACGAGTAAGGCTTGTGTCTACGGCCGGCCATACATCTTTCCCTTGACCTTTTGCTCCACATTGCATGGCTCAAGAGATGAAAGCCTGGAAAACTACCTGCTGGAAAAAGACATTTTCGTGATTTATCCTGAGCAGTTATAGACGATCATGTCATGTAAGGCGAATGGGAACATAAGGAAGACTAAGATGACGGTAGTAATCGAGAAATAACATTCAAAAGACATTGTCACTAGTACACTCTCCCTCTCTGATGACTATGTTATTTCCAGGATATGAAAGTTTACTCTTCCCTTGACCACTGAATATATTGGTGATACAAAGTGGTTATTTAATATGAATTATAACCAAGTATTCCTTATCTACAGTCAGCCATATCAGCAATCGTCTACCTTGTCCGCAGTCTACCATGTCACAGTCTACCTCGACCATAGTTTAAACCTTATTCAAAGTTCGCGCTGCCCTCAGCCAACCCTGTCTGCTGTCTGCCCTCTTCAAAGTTGAAATCCTGTTCAAAGCCTACCTTAGCCGCAGTCTACCCTAGCCGCACACTATCCGCAGTCTAATCTGTCCGCAGGCTACCCAGACTGCAGTTTAATAAAACCATTATTAAGGGAAAACATGAAGAAAG